>NW_004524639.1:882222-892478 GCF_000260255.1 Octodon degus
AGAGAAGAGAAGAGAAGAGAAGAGAAGAGAAGAGAAGAGAAGAGAAGAGAAGAGAAGAGAAGAGAAGAGAAGAGAAGAGAAGAGAAGAGAAGAGAAGGGCTAAGCATGTAGTCCAGTCATGGGTTCAATTCCTAATACTTCCACAAAGAAAAACGAAGTGTTTTATGGAGTTACACAGAGAACCACAATGTTTTCAAAATCACCTCTGCTTTATAAATAAAAAAAAACTGAGTGATAGGTAGCAAACTTGCCCAAGATCACACACAGATAGGAAGCAGCAAAGATGAGATTTTTAACCCAGATCTGAGTGGTTCCAACCATGCTCTTAATCACTGGCACTGCAGTATGGATACTTGCCTCTTGCCATGCACATTTGGAAAAAATACTTTCAACTGGATTACAGGGCCTATCACCTTTGAAGTGCAAAATCACATGGGCTGAAGTAGAATATAATTATATACAAGCTGCATCTTAAGTATGGGTTATTGTGGGATTTCCCTGGCAAGGCTTCCTCACCTCAGTCAGTGAAATCACCTATGCATTGATGAAGAAAGATTCCAAGATGCACCGTGGCATCCACACTTACCTTAAAATGTGGATTTTTTTTGAGGGTGGGTTTATTAGTTCAATCTGCTCCCCAAATTTCTCCAAGAAGAGAGTTGATAAATAGGTGAGTGTAATATGTCTATGAGGCTAAATGAAATTTTAGTCGTGCTTTTTGACACATTTACCCAATAGGAGTTCCTAGAAGTCTTAACGCAGTGTTTTTGTTTTGTTTTGTTTTGTTTTGTTTTGTTTTGTTTTGTTTTGGGGGTATCTAGCAATCTTTTTTTATTTTAATTTTATTGAGAAACAAATATGAGTGACACAGTTTCAAAGCTGATTAATAGGACAGTTTTGATAATCAATACATTGCACATTGTCATCTTCTTAGTGGTTAACCATAGTACAAGAAGCAGACAAGATATCCTGTCCAAACACTGTTAGTACACCTCTTTCTTCTCACTGAATTTAAGCGAAAGTAGCTGTATATCTATTTGTACATATAAATACAAAATGATCTTTCCTTTGTATCCCTTTTTTGTGTTTAGTCCTGTCAGAGGTGGGTATTCTATTGGCATCTAAATAGTATAGGTGTTTGAATTCAGTAAAACAAACCAACACTGTCTAGCAGTCTATAATATTAGTGGGTTATCCTCAGAAGTTGTTGACTTGAGCCTTTTACAGCTCATCCTATTAATATGGCTTTACTTTATATAGCTCATTTTTATACTTTTCTGCTGGATGGTTAAGACCAAGATAAAGCAAGGCCTATATGACAAGCAATGTAACTTTTGTATCTGATAAGGTCAGTGAAATCCCCTCAGGATTTATGCTGGGATACTGTACCTCAGATTGTAGAACCTTTGTCAGTGTCAGCCATGTGGATGAATCACGGCCATTGCTTGGCCAATGTGCTCTCTGTGAAAGCCTGAGAGAATGTTTTCTTTCCATGTGACTCTCCTTAGGCACATTCTCCATCGTTGTTCACTTTCCTCTGTGGCCCCATAATCTCCTTGATCAGAAAATTTGGAGCACAACTGAGTTACATGATGTTACAGTACAGGTTCTCCTATGTCCTGAGTCTTCACTGACCTTGAAAGGCTAGGGTCAAAATGTTGGCTGACCTTGAAGCCCACCCTTTTCTCCAATTTTGATCTGCTAACTTAGGTTATTAACCGTCCAGAAGAGAAGCTTATTATTAACCTGCAATATATGCAGTTCGGTTTACCCTATCTGCCTAAATATCAAACATCTTTGGCATATCATGGAACAGGTATTTTCCATCAAATATTGATATGTTGAACTTTAAGTCCTTACAGAATATGAAGGAAAAATAATTTTTAAAAACTAGAAATTGACATTTACATATTTTTACAAAGAAATTTAGAAATCTAACCATATACAGAATTGTAACAGGACAGACCTGTGACATTTTTTTTCTTATTCCTGTGTCTTTTTTTCCATTTATTACCCTTTTTTTAAAGAGAAAAAAACTCTTTACTTGAGAGACAGTATGACAATAATTGGTATGTCATGACAAGAAGAACATATTTAGAAGACCAGGATGACAGGCACTCCAAGCGTGAAACACAGTTTTAAGATTTAACTAATAATAGAGTTGATTGAGCACCTACTAGAGTACTAGGTGGAGAATTCCATACTAGCCTGGCAGGCCTGCCAGTGTGAAAGAAATCAAAGAGCTAAGCATGAAGTGTAGGTGGCTCCAGAAAGTGCAGACTTTAGAATCAAGGCAGTACAGAAAGCAATCTAGAGCACAAGGGACTCCAATACAACCCTTAAACACTGCAGGAAAGTTACCGAATTTTGAAAATGCTGAGTGTGCCTGGGTGTCTTTGGAAAATGGCAATATTCATCGGAGTTGGATGCAGGACAGACTCCAAATAGCATGCACACATGTCCACGAGCAAAAGGCTCAAAGATGAGAGGAAGCACAGTGTAGAAATCCTCCGCGGGCTGTGGAGATATGAGCTGGCATTCCTTAGAGACGTCACTCAAGTCAGTATTTGGGCTAAAATATCACTTAGAGAGTATGAACCATGCGTGATATTGTCTTTTTTAATTAATTTATTTTTGATGCAGTTGGTTGTTAGAGGGTCTCACTACACAGCTTGAACTCATAGTGATCCTCCTTCTTTCAGCCTCCCCAGGGCTGGGATTACAGGCATGAGCCACTATGTCTGGACTCTGCCTGGCTCAGTCCACCCTAGGAGCAGGGCTGGCATGGCATGTGGTGCCGGGGATCAAGCTGCGGTCCCCGTGCTTACCTAAGGTTGCCTAAGCAGGCACTTTAGTAAGCTGAGCTATCTTGCCAGCTCCCAATGCCTGATATTTTTCTTAAAGACCTTGTTTTTGTAGAGTGCTTTTAGTTTCATAGGAAAACAGAGCAATATACAAAGATGTACCATATAGCCCTTATCCCTACATAAGCACAGCCCCCATTGTCAATAAGCTCTTAAGAATTTCTAGCCAGGTTGACTCAGTGGCCCTTGCCTTTTTTACCTCCATATCCTGGATTTTTTGTTATAGTATCTAATATCTATGAAATGCCTTCTATGTTCTAGTCTCTACAAATGTGCTTTGTTTCCTGTATTTAAGCCACTCTATGGAGGAAGCTTTTACACTGAGCTCTGAGAAGTTAAGCAACTTACCCTAATTTCTCTATCTTATGGCTCTATGTTCTTCCAGTAAACCATGCTGTCTCATGCCCCTTATTCCATGGCCATCTTCTGTAGTCACAAACAACTCCTGAGTTTTCTTTGTTCCTCCTTAATACTGTGCCTAAGCCCCTGTCCTTCTTCTGATCAAGTTTTTCTAGCTTGATGACTAGGTAGCCTTGTGTAACAGTGTTGTAACTGGACAGGTGCAAAGAGAAAAGGTGCCCTGGTTGCTATACCAGATCAAAACCATCTCTGGCTCTTCCCACAGCTTCACTCAGTCCTAGGCCCCTCTTGGCATTCCTGAGGTGGCCCCCAGCTCCAGAAGCATGGAAAATGTACCCACTATTTCAATAATAAAATGAATTTATTCATGCATGGTATTAACATCTGCCAGGCACTTCAGTAAATGCACTTGCTTAGCATTTTTTAAAAAAATTCATATGATCATAAGGTTGAAGGGATAAGGAATTACAGGACAATTTCTCTGTAGTTTGATTCTATGTTTGGCCACACCAGTCCTGCCCCCCAGGCACGCTGAGCCAGTGACTGACTCCATGTGTGGTGGCCCACTTCTGTAATCCCAGTGTTGGTGAAGCTGAAAACAGGAGGATCTCTTGAGTCTGAGCTTCATAGTGAGATCCTGTACCAACAACATACCAAAAAAAAAAAAATCAAAATTTATAAGTTTGGACAGGGAATCAGGGCAGGAGAAGTCTGCTTTCAGGTCCCTGAACAGAAATTTCTGACCAGACCCACAACAGATTCAATCTAGTCTATCATTTTTTTTTTTTGTGCAGATGAAAGAATTTCGAGGTCTAGGAAACAGAAAGTATTTACCCAGAATCATATATCTAGTTAGTGTGGCAATTGAAACAGGTTCCTACTCCTGCAAAAAGTACTCCAGGCAATGAAAACATCACTATTCTGTGCTCTAACACCAAATGACTGCAATTATGATTCCTACTCCTTAATTTTTCCAAAATGAGCTATGGCAAGAATGAACAGGAGAGGACATCCAGGCAAGAGCTACCAAAAAGAAGCAACTATGCCACATGCCTGAACATGAATGTTCATACTATACAGTTGGATTGACTATATATCTACATTGTCAGCAAATGAAAATGTAGCTGAAGCCTTGCTGGGGGTAAATCTTGGATGATTTCCACATCTTCCAACCCCCAGCTTGCCTTGAGTTAATAGGAGAACAAGACAGCATTCTCCAGTCACCTCATAAGACACTTCTCAAGCCAACTTCAGTTAAAATTGGTACACTTATGTCTTGGATACTTTTCTCTCATTACAGACAAAATACCAGATGCCCAAATTAAACAGGGAAAGGTTTATTTAGCTCACAGTTTGTGGAGGTTTCAGTCCATACTCAGCTGGCTCCAAGATGGAGTGGCATATAGCAGAGCAAAACAGCAAAAGCAGGAAGAGCAAAAAAGGAGGAGCAACACACAGCAAGCCTCTTTCCCTACCTTACATTGTATGCAGGCTGCTGCCCCAGGTGGATGTGGTGCTCATGCCCATTAGTCCCAGTCTTGGGCCATAGATCAATCACAAAGTCTAGAATCATAAACTCGTGGCTGCACAAGGCTTTGGGGGTACATCTAGACTCTAAACATAACAACCTCTACGAAGTCTGCTCACAGTAGACTTTCACTCAGTCTTAATCCCATGACTGCCAGTGGCACTACTTAGTGAACTCTGCATTTTTCCAAAAGTGACAGACAAGGGTTTAACAAAAGGGGAACCATTTACTCAAGAAATATGTCCTAAATGATGGTATCTGCATGGCATGAGGACAGAACATGAGAAAAGTACAAAATGGAGCTATGGTTGTCCCCAGGTAGCTCCCACTCGAGTGGGTGAAGCAGACAGTGAATGGACAATTCCAAAGATCTATATGAGTACCCACAATATATCAGGCACAATGCAAAGGCCAGGGATGCCAAGGTGAATAAGACCAACTCCAGCCCTTACCACTAAGAGACAAAGAGGAAAAGCAACAACAGCACAGTGTCTATGCTATGAGAGAAGTCGGAAGAGGGATCTAATGGGAGCCTTGTTAGTCAAAGCCATTGTGGCACTGAGAAACTTTTGGAATATCGCCAATTAGACTGAGCCAGGAAAGACCTTCCTTTAACACTTCAGCTTGCAAGTTGGATTAGCTACAATTCATACAGCTTTGCATGCCACTCTTGAGAGCTGCTTCGAGCAAGGACAGGGAAATTCAAAGGAAGGCTTTGGCTCTCCTAGTTGCAGGCACAATTTTACTAAAATTTTTCAGCCCTGCTGAAGCCTCCTTCTGAGCTTTGCTCCATTATTTTGATTTCCCTTATCTGAAAGTCTGTTCTCAGAAAGAATCCTGAGTGAATTCATTTTGATACGTGAATCACTGGCTACAGTGGAGTTTTCTTCACTTGCTTGAGGATGATGGATGATTCACCTGGTATTATTCTCAATCTTTCTTTCTCTTTCTTTCTTTCTTTCTTTCTTTCTTTCTTTCTTTCTTTCTTTCTTTCTTTGTTTGTTTCTTTTCTCTCTCTCTCTCTCTCTCTCTCTCTCTCTCTCTCTCTCTCTCATTTATTCATTTGAAACAGGGTCTGGCTATGTAGTACAAGCAAGCCTTGAATTCACTGTGTAGCCCAGACTGGCCTCAAATTCCTAACAGTCCTCCTGCTTCAGCCTCCCAAAAGTGTTGAGATTACAGGTATGTACCACCATGCTAAGCTTCTTGTCTTTCTTGTAGAACTTTATTTTCAGTAGCTCTGAAATGGGGTATGGGAATGTACTTTTAAGAAGAGCTCCTGGGTTAGGCCTGGTGGCCCATGGCAGGAGGGTTATTGTGAGTTCAAGGCCAGTCTAAAAAAAAATCCATCTTAACTTAGGGAGCCTGCCCATTAGCTCAGTTGTTTAAGTGTCTGTTTATGCAAACACAGTCAGGCTCAGGATACTGTGGTTTGATCCCGAGATCCTCATGCCTTACCAGACCTGCCCTTAAGGCATCCTGAGCCAGTCAAAAAAAATCCATCTCAAGGCCAGTCCAGGCTATATAGGGAGTTCAACACCAGACTGGACTACAGAGGAAGACTGTTAAAAAAAATCACCACCAAGAATTTCCAAAGGCTCCACCATGGTTAGGCACGGTAAGACACACCTGTAACCTCAACACACAACACTTGAGAGGCTAAGGTCTAAGTATCACCATGAATTCAAGACCAGTTTGAACTATATATGGAGGTTTTGTTTACAAATAACAATAACAACAACAACAACAACAACAACAAAACAGACCCAGGATAAAGCTCAGTGACATAGGGCCTGCCTGGCAAGCATTGAACTCAGGTCTTGAGTTTAATTCCCAGTACCAAAAAATAAGTGTACAAAAAACAAAGAAAAGAGCCTCAGGAGTTCCTCTGCGTCCCAACCACTCATCATCACCAGGAAGACTGCCTATGGGGGGGGACCTGGTAGGCCTTTCCTGGCCATCCCCATCACCCTTGCAGGAATTCGGTTGAACCCTGGACACCCACCTTCACCTGGAGGACTGCCGAGGGTACCTGGTGAGCCCTAACCCCAACTCCCTCACCCTCACCAGAGCTGAACTGAGTACTGGGCCCCATCATCACCCAGGAGGACTTCCACAGGGACATGAAACCAGGTGCCTGGAAGACTGCCACAAGGACCTGAAGGAGCCTTGGTAAGCCCTACTCTGCACTGAACCACCATCAAGAGAGCCTTGCAGAACTTCAACCAGTCCTCATCATCATCAAATCCTTCTTGAGCTGCAGATTGCCCCTGCCCACCGAGGTGGAAGCCATGCTGAACCCCACACAGTGGGAGCTTTGGTGAGACTACTCTGCCCTCCCACTCTCCTGAGAGTCTTGCTTATCCACACCCTGCCCCCCTACTACTGATGAAAAGTCACAGAGAAGATTGGGTGCTTCAAAACAGACAAAAGGAAGGAAGAAAAGGCAGTCTCAGACCTCTAGCCCACCCAAAACAAGTCCAGGAGACAAGGTCATAGAAGAACTTGGAAGTCACATACCTGAAATTTCTGAGATAATAGCAACTGAAGTAAACAAACAACTTCACCAGGCTATGGAGGAAATCACACCAGAAATAATCTCTCAGGTAAAAAAGGAAACGACAACAATTATGAAAGAATTGCTCAGAACATCTAAGGAAGACATAGATTTAAAAAATAGAAAAGCCTAGGAAAATGATGGAAACATTGAATGACCAGTACAGGAAAGAACTAGAATGCATGAAACAAATTCAAACAGATATCCAGGACATTAAGAATTCCATTGAAAGCCAGCAAAACTTCTTGAACAAAACAGAAGATAGAATTTCAGACCTTGAAGATAGCATTGCAGCTAGTGAACATGAAAGGAAAGATCTCTTAAAAATAGCAAGGGGGCTGGTGAGATGGCTCAGTGGTCTAAAGCACCTACTTGGAACAAGCTTGGCAAAGCACAGGGACCGCGGTTCGATCCCCCAGCACCACATGCCAGCCAGCCCCGCCCCCTGGTGGGCTGAGCTGGCCACACACACACACACACACACACACACACTAATAATAATAAATAAATGTTTTTAAAAAATAGCAAGGAACCAGGAGATAACAATACAACAGCCGCAAGATGATACAAAGAAAAGTAAGACCACAGGTATCAACAAAACAGCTAGAGTTAACACAAAAGACATAAAAAGATTGTTTGCTGAAGTAGCAGCAGAAAATTTCCCAACCATGGAAAAAGAACCTGACTTCAGATAAGTGAGGTATATAGAACTCTTGCTAGAAAAGAGCCTCTCAGGGTGGTGCACACTCGTAATTCTGGCTCTCATGAGCTTGAGGCAGGAGGATCACTGTGAGTTTGAGATCAGCCTGGGCTATATAGGGAGGGCAGCCTGAACTACATAGCAAGACCCTGTCTCAAAAAGGAATGGTTGAGAAAGATGTGGTATTTTTACACAATGGAGTATTACTCAGCTATAAAGAATGATAAACTCGAAGCCTTTATATTGAAGTGGATGCCACTTTAACATATACTCATAAGTGAAATAAACCAGACACACATGTGTAAATATCGTATAGTTTCCATAGTATAAGAACTCAAAAGAAGAAATACAAATAGAAAGGTATAATACAAGTAAAAGGAAAGCAGGACCTCGAGGACTAACTAATCAAGAGAGGGAAAGGAGAAGAGCTAGGAAACATGACAATGTCAAGCCATATACAGTTATATGTAGAAGACGGGCAAGGCAATGATCCTGAGAATCTCCAGAAGATTTTTGAATCTAGTAGTTAATTGGAAAGATTCTCACCCTGACTAACTATATATACTGATACCTGTGAACTAAGCAACTGCACGGAAGATGGTAATCTGTAATAGCAGTTTCATGCTTGGAGTGCCTGTCATTCTGGTCTTCTGAATACGGGCTGCTTGTCATGACATGCCAGTTGCTGCTGTGCTGTCTCTCGGGTAGATGACTGTTCAAAGAAGGGGGTGGTGAATGAAGGCAAGAGATAGGAAAAGGAATATTGTGGGACTGTCCTGCTTCAAGGTTGTATATGGTGAGATTTTTGGACTTATGTGTAAACATAAGAAATATATAATTTTTTATGCCTATTTTTTAAAATATACTCTAATTTTTAAAAATTGAAGAGGAGCTCTGGGTCATTCTTATGATTAGGTGAATTTGGGAAAACATAAACCAAAACATTGTCACAAGGAATTTCCAAGAAAGCTCCTTGATTACCAAGATGAAATCTAACACACACAAAGACCACCAGGATTTTTTTTCAAATTGTAGCAATACAACAGACCTTAAGCTTGAAAAGCATCCTATAGTTTTCATTATTTCATTAAAACTCCCTGAGAACCTGCTAAGCTATGTACGCCAAGGATTCTTGTTCCTGTTTCAGGGATGAGGAAACTCTGCCATAGTATGCTTGTAATATACCTAGAGAGAGTAAGTAAACTACATGCAGGGTCTCATGCCTGTAATCCCAGCTACAAGAGAAAATGAAGCAGAAGGATTGTGAGTTCAAGGCCAGCTGGGCAGCTTGACAAGACTGTATATGAATGTCTTTTCAAAATAGTAACTAGGGGTAAAGCTCAGTGCTGGAGTACTCATCTAGCAGGCACAAGACCTGGGTTTAATCTGTAAATTTAATCTCCACAGATTTAGAAGGAAAGCTAATGTACCTTAAGCAGTGTAAGAATCATCAATAAAGAAAAATGTCTACTTTTTTTGGTGGCGGTGACATAGGACCGCCAAATGATATAAGAGAAATATATCACCTACAACAACCTACATCTAGTAGGTTGTAACTCCCAACCTGCTAGATGAGCAACATACCATATTTGTGTTCCCCAAAGAAAGAAATCTAAGGAACAGAGGTTAAGAGTAGGACAATATATTGAGGAAAAGGAATGGGGAAGAGGAATAGCTGCTGAGAGTCAAGAGGCATTCCAAATGGGTTGTCAACGAGCCCACTTCTCAGAGGAAGATTTATAGAGCAAGATCACAATGTAGGTACAACATGGGTCAAAACTATGATCAAGCCAGGAGAGGTGGTGCAGGCCTGTAACTCCAGCACTCAGGAGGCCGAAGTAGGAGGATGACTGTGAGTTTGAGACAACCCTAGACTGCACAGTGAACTCAAGTCCAACCTGAACTATTTGGCAAGACCCTGTCTCAAAAACAATAAAAACAAAACTATGATCAATCAACAATATAACTCTTTAGGTAATATTGATCCAGTGGGAAGCAGGTCTCATAGCAAGTGTACATGGAGGACATTAACATTGATCGAGGGGCCAGGGAGATGGCTCAGTAGAATAAGCGCTTGCCTAGCAAGTACAAGGGCCTGAGTTCAATGCCCTGTTCCAAAAAAAAAAAAACTTGATCAATAATCCATAGTCTTATGGCCAGTTAAGTGGAAGACCCAATACTATTATGGGCTACTGGACTCTTTTAGAATATTTTGGTGAGTTTACATACCTATAATATTCAAATAAC
>NW_004524639.1:893298-918759 GCF_000260255.1 Octodon degus
TTGCGCTTGCCAGCGAAGCACTTATACTACTGAGCCATCTCCCAGGCCCCTGACAATAATATTTCTAACCTAACATAAATGTCTATAATAGTGGTATTGGGGATTTGACCCATAGCTTTATATATGCCAGGCAAATTAGTCCATTGCTGAGCTATACTCCCAGTCCTTTTTAAATTTTCATATTTTATTTTGTGACACAGTCTTAGTAAGTGACAGGTTGGCTGTGGACTTGTGATCCTCTTGCTGCAGCAACTGGAGTAGCTGGAATGACAACCATATGCCCCCGAGAAGGGCAAACTGGCCTCTTTTACCTTACAACACATGTGATGAGCAAAGTCCGAAGGGATATGGAATGCAAAGGCGGCCTAAACCAGACAGGAGTCAAAGCCTCTTGAAGGTAAACAATAACGAGTTTCCATTTGGAAATGCCATTACATTTATGGCACTAGGCACCTTTTCTACACTGGATTCTCATCTGAGCTATCCCAGGTACGTTTTCCACAACCACATATTGTACCACAAACCAGTCCAACCTGCAGGGGAAGTACAAGCTTTGGTCCTTTTGCAATACTCTACTGCCTAACCAGTTTGTGTTTTCAAAAGTGACACCCAGTCAGGTCAAGATGGAGATGGCCTAGTGAAGGAAAGGTGTTTGTTACACAAGCCCTTGCCTAGAATTCTTTCTGGGCCTCTGTAGTGGTTTGGGGTTTTGCAAAGAAAACAATGAAATACAGGACACATTTTATAATATTATTTTATAATGAATCACCCAAAGAATCATATACAAGGAGTGCAGGAAGTCTGTCCATACACTAAAGACCAAAGAATCCAGCTGAGGGCCTGGATCCTAATACCCTACCTGAGTCCAGCTGAAAACCTGGAGCTCATAACAATGCCTCCCACAAGTCCAAGTAGAGGCCTAGAGACCATAACAAAGTATTATGCAGGCCTACTTCATGGATCTGTGCTAGAAAGGCCCAAAGGTCAGTAGTGGAAGCTAGAAAGTCTGTACCACAGGATGAAGGATCTATGCTACCAAGCTGAGGGATCTGAACTGGAGCCAGGAAGCATTGCTAAAGGTGAGCACCAGAGCTCCCCAAAGGTACCATAATGATCCTCAGCAACAGTGAGGTCCTAGGACCCTCCAGTGATAAGGAAAGCTGAGTTCCCATCAGGAAAGCCAATGTGACAAGCTTCTCCACGAGGCTGAGCAGTGCATCATTTTCCCCTCTGGATCCAAGAAGCAATGATCAAAATGAGGACCAGAGCTCCACCAAAATGAACTGCAGCCATTCTCAGAGACAATTAGGTCCCAAGCTACTCTTCTAACAAGAACAGCCAAGTTCACTGGGAAAGCAAGCAGACCAAGGTCTTCCAACAGAACAGCCCAAGAGAACTAGCAGGTTTCCATAGCTCCAACAGCTTCTCCAAAGAGCATCCCTGACAGCTTTTCCTGTTCTGCCTCTTATGCTGCTGGCAACAGTCCTCAGATGGGCCTCCCAAACCCAGCACCATGTTAGTTTAATTCAGCTGGGTGTAACAAGTTGACCACGAGTTAGAAATCCACTACAGCCTCCTAAGGGCCTCTGATGTACTGCCAATGATGGATTTCATTTCATCAAATTGTATTAATGTCTTTTATGGACCAGACTTTGTGCTGAGAAGTATGAGCTAGTTCTGATGTATGCACAGTCTAGGTAGGAGAGAAAGGAAGACATATACATGACTAGTGATGGATTGCTTATGTCAGGAAAAATTGCAGAGCAGAATAAGCAGTGTTCTATGGTGATGGAGTGGAAGTTATAGATGGTTAGTGTAACAAATGACATTTTTTTATTTGTCCTTAAAAGATAAGTGGAGATTCCAAAGACAATGATAAAGTGATATCTGTGAATACAGGTATCAGAAGCGTGAGCCTCAGGGATAACTACTGACAACACATTGCTTGGGTGGGTTGACTAGGGCAAATTCTCTAGGTCTTATGCAGTGGGAACTTGTGACTATTGTATCTTATTCTTGTTTGGTGAACATTATTACATTTTAATTTTGAAAAGTCAATCTTCAATAATATTCCAAGAGGCCTTTCGAAGTTACCAACAATGCAGCATCATTTTTTTTTTCCAGAACTGGGAATTGAACTCAGGTCCTTGTGCTTGCCCAGCAAGCGCTTATTCTACTGAGCTATCTCCCAGCCAATGCAGCGTCTTTAAGAAAAGTATTTGGGGCAGCCAATGCTGGGTGAATTCCGAGTCTCACTGTCTTTCATGGATGTCTGGTTTATCGCACCAGAGAATAGGGTACACCAGGAAAGGTTTGGAGAGGACCTTGCTTAAGGGATCTTGCCTAGACCATGCTAAACGGTTATAGGTACAGCTGAGGCTGAAAGGCTTTAAGCAGAATAATAGGGCCATATATACATCTTAGAGCTCTCTGGCTGCTGTCTGGACGATGGTCAAAGACAAGAGTAGAAGGAGAGAATCTAACTAGGAAGCTACTGCAGTGGTCCAAACAAAAAGTCATGTGATCTAAAGAGGCTGGAGAGCTGAAGTGGGAGAGGATTGCAGTGGAAAAAGAGCAAAGGTCAATAAGACATGTCTCACAGGTAGAATCAACTAGCCCTAGGTCCTCACTGGTTGCTTATGGGGTGGGGGAGGGGAGAGGATCAGAGCAGGAATTGAGGGTGCCGCCTAACAAGGGCAGAGTGATGACTCTGAGATCTCCAGTTCCCTCAAGGGGTAGACGGAGAGACTAGGACAGGTCAGAGGACAGAGGAGGAAAGAAGTTTGCAGCACTGAAAAATAAGGAAGAAACCCTGACAGTCCAGGCCAGGTGGCGGCACCAAAGCCCCGCCTCCGCCCCGCCCTTGGGCCCACCCCCTATTCCTCTCCCTCCTCCCACTCCCACCCCCACCCGACTGCGACTCATCCTCCAGGGCGGGGAGAGGTGGCTTTTGAGTCCTCCGGTATCCCAGCAGGCAGTGCAGCCCGGAGACGCTGACAAAGGAGCAGAGGAACCTTCGCAGCTGCTTTCCGAAGATCCGATGTTCTGGAGGTGAGTCCCCCGGCGTTCCGTCACCCCACTTCCTCCGACTTGGGCAGAACGTGGAAGTTACGTGGCCGGGAGGTCCAGCTGAAAGAATAACCTGGACCCAGGACCCGGATTCGGCTCGGTGGCTGACAGCGAGGTGCCGGGATGCGGGTGGGTGGTGGGGAGGAGGCACAAGTGGCTCTTTTCTGCCCCGTCCCTGACTGTCAGTGGCCCCGCCGCCTGGGCTCGCGGCCGCAGCGTCTGGCTCGCTCTGGCTCGGCGGGGGCAGGCGTGGGAGCTCCAGGCAATGCCCCGCAGAGTTGGGTTGCCCCGGGGATGTGGCTCCAGGGACAACTCTTTGGTGGACGTTGTAAGGAGGGCTTGGGGAAGAGACGTTCTCTCCCTGTCCTCAGTGACACTGTGCTCGCCCTTCCTCCAGTTCGGTCGGTCCCCCCAGCGATGGAGTGGAAGGAAATGGGGTGGGGGGGGGCCTTTCTGGAGCAAGATGTCCCGGAATGGCTTTAGCTCTGCTCGCTTTGCCTGGAGGGAGATGAAAGTGGGGTGGTGAGGCGGGCGAGGAGAGCGAGAGCATGCTCAGAATAATGGGGAGTGGGATGGGGGCCGAGGCCTGTATCCTACCCTCTCCCAGGACCTCCGCACGGTCCCGATGGTTGCAGCAGCTGCTCAGCTGTAAACAGGCTCACATGACCGGTTTCACATGGAGCCGGCCGGTGTGAGAGGACCCGGGCCAGAAAGGCTGGGCCCCAGTCAGGTGGGCTGCATGAAGTCTTTGGACTGAACACTTTCTACCCTCTCCGGGGCTCCTCAGCCGTTAATCAATGTTTTGCTGTTTCCCCCTTGAGGAAAATAACTGACGTTTGTCCTCGCGGGCTGAAGTAGCATTTCTGTCCCAGCAGAATCAAAGGTTTCTCATTGGGTCTGGGGGGTATTTAAGTGAAAATGCTTTCAAGCCTTTTCGACCTTTGAGGGAAATAAGAGGGCATGAACTGAAAAGGTGGGTCTCTCGGATTGTGTGTAAAAAGCAGTTCTGTTCTTTCGAAATGCATTGCATTGTGTTCTTGATGTGAACGCCAGGCAGAAGGGCAAAGCCTACTTTTTGAGGCAAGGCACACATGGGGTTTAATGCATTTTTGATGATGAATATTTTACTCACACTTCCTCTAAGTACTGACTCCTTTGCCTGTAGAATATTACATTCAATAAACTGAGCGAGGTGAGCACTAACTTTTAGGCTATGTGTGTATTTGGTAGAAAACACTTTGGAAGTTTAGAAAAGCAGGAAACTGGGCCAAATGTGTCTTCAAGTTGTTCACCTTCACATACCCAAATAGAATGTGAACTTAATCTAGATTCTGAAGCATTTCTAGGACTCTCAAACCAACAGGTTTACTCAAATACTAGAATATTTGAAAATTTTTCAAATATGGAAAGGGTAGTTGTGATAGATTTTCTTTACATGTAATGTATAATTAAAGATAATGGTCCACATTCACTACATAAAGTTACCCCTTTATGAGCAAAGATAGAAAGTAGAGCAAATAGCATAGAAAGTAGTGGGGGGGCTTCCATTTTCTTCCCCAATTCATAATTTTTTCTCAAAAGATTCTTACCCTTGATTCCATTTTTCTGAAAAGAAAGCTGTTAAGAAACTGAAAGCAGTTCTATTCCGCTCCTTATTAGCTCAATAAAGTAATTTGCTACTATTATTTTGATTTTTAAAAAACATTTAAGATGACAAATAGAGAAATTTAAAATATTTCCCAAAAGTTAGCAATGAACCAAATTGCCAGTTTTGCTCTGAATCTTGTTTTGCTACCTTGTAGCATGCTAGAGAATCGTGCCCTGCAATAAATACATTCAGTGATTTACATTGTGCAGCCCCCACTTTCCTCGTGTGTAACATGAAGGCTTTTATTTCCAAGATCCCTTGTAGCTCAAAAATTCCCTAAAACAATGTAGATTTTGATTGGGATCTATTTTTGGACAAAATAACTTGGTCAAATAAGATACTGGTATCAATTAAAAGAACATATAGCTATTCAGAGTTAAAATAAATTGGAATTGCACCCTGAAAATTTCTCATTTAGTATAATATCCTTCTAGGTTGTCTTGTACCTCTCTTGTCCTATAAGAAGTTGAAGATAGCCTCAGCTAAATCCTAGCTCCAAAGTTAGAAATAACAATGCCACTTGACTTTCTTGACCTTTAGGACATAGGACAGAATACTGTTTTGCTGTTTCCAGCTCCTTCCTAAAGGAAGCAGGCTGTGTGATTTTAGTGATCTTGTTACAATTTAAAAATGGCAGGGCTCTAGCTTTTCCGGATTTGAAATTTAACTTTGTCACTATATTGTGAAGTTATCCATCAGTCTCAAGGACTAAACCATACCCACTGTACTCACGAAAGATTTATTTTAGCCACAAATGGCTGTTTACTGACTTAAAGTGTGAAGTAGAACTACCAAGCAGACTGGAAGGGTCATGTACAAGCTAAGATACTTTTTGCTCTTAAATATATGGAAGTACATAGACATTGCTCTTGACCTCCCTTTTTCTAAGATCTACATGCACCCCCACTTTTAAATCTTGCAGGTGGTAGATTGAACAATATTTATGTACAAACCATTTCAGCCTTACCTTTGTAAGGATATGTCACAGTTACCTGGTTGAACTTTGGTTACTTGTAAAACTGTTTCCATTTCTGCTGCCTTAGTCTAGGCCAGTGGTGAGGAACCTATGACCCAGGCCACAGCCTGCTGTTTGTTATCATTGGAAGCTCTAAAAGGTTTGCCATCGCTGGGCTAGACCTTCATCATCTGTTCATGCAATATTCATTCAACAGTTATTTTTTATTGTGACTATTCTGGAGTCAGGTGTTGTGCCTGACTGGTCCATGTCAACCACTCTCCTGCTTCAAATCTTACTGGCTCAGTTCCCTGCTTAAAATTGTTCAGTTTTCTCCTTGCCTGCAGCGGTGGTTCTGAAAGTTAGTCATGCATCAGAATCACCTAGAGGGCTTGCTAAAAAAAAAAAAAAAAAAAAAACAGATAAGTGTAATCCCCGAACTAGGGAGGCTGAGGCGAGAGGATCACAGTGAGTTCCTGAATTGAAACTACCTGGACTACATAGCGAGTTCAAGGCCAGCGAGATCCTGTCTCAGAAAGTGAAAATAAGCACTCAGGACACTGAGGCTGGAGGGTGACTGAGTTTGCCACCAGTAGGGGATAGATAGTTCAAGGCCAGCCTGAATTACAGAGTAAGACCCTGTCTCAGCAATGAGTAAATAAACAAACAGATAGACAGCTGGGCCCTGCTTCCAGAATTTTTTTTTCATAGTACTGAGGATTGAACCCAGAGCCTGTGTGCTGAACTAGATCCTCAGCCCTTTTTTATTTTTTGAGTCTGGGTCTCACTAAATATCCCAGGATCAGCTTCAATTTGTGATCCTCCCACTTCACAGTGCCCTAGATGAGTGGGATTGCAGGTGTGCTTCACCACGCGTGACTTGCTCTAGGGTGGGAACCCAGAGTTTTCATTTCTAACAAGTTCCCACGTGAACTTCTCAGATAGCGAGTCCAATCTTAAACTTCCAGAGTGAGCTGGCAACATTTTTTCATAGTGTTGCCTCAGCTTATCTTTCCAGGCTTACCTCTTACTGCCCATCTAGTACATACTATTTTTAAAACCATTTTTAATATCAAAACTCATTTTAAGTGTCCCTTTTATGCCTGTCACATATGCTTCATGGAACTCACTCTGTACCTACTGGGATTTCAAAAAGTCACCTCATATTCAAATGACAGTTGTACATATATCTATTTTTCCTACTTGGAGGGCCAAGAAACCATTTTTATGTTTTTCATATATTCCCTGGCATGGTGCCTGGTGTATAATAAATGCTAAGTACTTGTTAATTAATTTGAGATTCGAAAACTTTTAGGGGAACTTTTGGAGGAGGAGGTAGTACTAGGGATTAAATCCAGGGGTTTTACACTGAGCTACGTGCCTATTCCCCTGTCCAACTCACCCCCTGCCCCATCCCCCACCCCTGTGCCCCACTTTTTAAATTTTTGAAGCAAGGTCTTGGCAAGTCACTAATTTTCCCAGGCCGAATTTGAATTTACAATCCTGCCTCAGCATCTCAGAGTGCTGGGATTACAGGCTTAGGTCACCAAACCCAGCCTGGCAAGGATTCTAAAACTTCTGAGACTGCTACACGTGGCAATATTATACTTCTTGCAATAAGTTAATATAGATGCTTCTTGAAATAACTACGCACATGAGATTGAATGTTGCAAAACTTGGAAATAACATTTTATTCATATAATGGGGAAAGCTTTTTAAAAAGAAATTACTGTATTTTTCTTTTTTGGTACTGGGAATAACTCAGGGCCTTTCACTTGCCAGGCAGGTATTTGTGCTGCTGATTATATCCCTGGCCATTACTGTACTTTTTTTTTTTTTTTTTTTTTTTGCAGAACTGGGGATTGAACTCAGGCCCTTGTGCTTGCCAGTCAAGTGCTTATTCTACTGAGCTATCTCCCTGGCCCCCCATACTTTTTAATCTTATGACACATACTATTCAGCATTCACTTGTGGAGTCCATAATAGCCTACCACATATGATTTGTAGCAGCTGGCCCTGTGACTAAGATATGAAATTATATGAAAAACCTAGATGATATATAAAAATAAAATTTCCTATTATTAAAATGTGAAATGAAGATCCTAATATTGTAAAAGAGCAGACCTTAGGAACATACCAGCCATTACAAGTGATAGCTGATACTAGAAATTCAAAGAAGAAAAAAGCTTAGCTTTGTTGTTGTTGTTTTTAGCGGCTAGGGATGGAACACAGGGCCTGGCACTTGCTATGCAAGTGCTATGCCCCAGAGCTATATCCTCAGCCCAAGAACTAAGTTATGCTTTGTTTTGTTTTAGACAAGGTTTGGCTGTGTACATAGTTCAGGCTAGCATGGACTCTTGCCTCAGCCTCCCAGGTGTTGGGATCACAGGTATACACCACCATGCCTTTTAAGAGCTCATTTTTTTTAAGTGGGAGAGGAAAAGTGTTTAATGCTAGTGAGACTAATGCAACAGAAATTGTTCTTAATAATTTAGCCTGCAGTTGGTCTTTAGCAAGGATTACATGCAATACGGATGACGGAGATAGCTCCTGTGCGCAGGTAAGAGGGAGCTGGCCTGAAGCTGGAGCTCTGCGCCTTGGTTGGAGTAAGGAGTAGGAGCCATGGACAAGGAGTTAAGTAGCTAGGGTAGTGGCCACGCAGATGGGTCACTAATTTGGGGGGAAGGCTATACTTTGAATCATCTTTAACTCTTTTCCAATTTGAACTATGCTAGTACAAGAATCCCCTTGCCCCATTTCTTTGAATCTTTTTTCTTTTTTTTTAGTATTTAGTACAGGGTTTACAGGATCTCACTACACGAATTAGACTGGTAGTGATTCTCCTATTTTCAGCCTCCCAAGCGCTGGGATTATAGGTGTGTGCCACTACGCCCAATCTCAATTGCTGTCTCAGCATGCCCTGGGTGCAGGGCCAGCACTGCATGGGGATTGAATGCTGGTCCCTGAATCTGCCTAAGCAGATGCTTTAATCCACTGAGCTATCAGGCCAGCACTTATTTGAATCTTCTTACAGCCTCTTCCCCAAAAAAGGGGTTTACAAAAGAAGAGCAAATGAGATTTTTGTTTTGGTCTTTTTCAGACAAAATCTGACCACGCAGTTCAGGATGGCCTTGAACTCACTATGTAGCCCAGGCTTGCCTTGAACTCCACAATGATCTTCCTGCCTCAGCCTCTAGGGGCTAGGATTGTAGGCAAGCTTCACCATGTCTAGCTAACAATATGCTTTTTTTCTGTATTTTTAGGGAAAGGTCTACAGGGTGTTCAGGGTCTCGCTACTAGAAGATTGGACTCACAGTGATTCTACTGTTTACATCCTCCCAATTACAGCCGGGCACCACCACACCTAGCCTCAATCGCAGGCTTAGCACACCCCAAGGGCGGGGCCAGCAGGGCAGGCCTGGGAATTGAACCTCTGGCCCCTGCGCCTGCCTGCAGGTGCTTTAATCCTGCTGAGCTATTTGGCCGGCTCTGAGAATATGCTTTTAAAGTGGTTTATGCGCTCAGGATCAGCCTTTACTTTTCCGAATCTGTGGTGATAAAATATAATGAAATGTCCCTGTGTAACTGAGAGTCTTTTTCTTTTATCTGAATCTTTTTAAAAGAGGCACAAAAGGATTTATTAAGCAGAAACTTTAAAGTATACACTCAAAATAAAAGTATATACTCAAAGAAACAGTGTGGGCCCTCACGAAAGATCATTTATAGTTTGGAGCTGGGGATATTGATGGGATTTTGGCCATGTGAATTTATAATAAGTTCTGTCTTACTCTTGGCTTACTGGCAAAGGACAGCCCGTCCCCAGAAAGATGATGGCCTGCTTTGCAGGGAAAGGCATGAGCCCCACCAATTTTTGTAAAGGGTGATCTATGGTTTTGTACCTAAAAGCATTCAATGAACTCTGTTTGTTCCTCTATTGACTAATTTATGGAGTTCAAGTATCTTTAGAGATTTGTGGTGTGAAAGGCTTATAAGAAAAAAAACCCCTAAGAAATATTGACATGAACAATCTTGGATTATTTTAACTATGTCCTGGAGTTACAGGCTTTTTTTTTTTTTTACTGGGAATCAAACTCACAATCTCACTCTTGCCAGGCAAGCACTGTGCCACTGGGCTATGCCCTGGCTACAGTCTTCTGAAAGGTATAATGTTTTAGTTATGATTTTGCTTATCTCTTTGCTGCTTATCTTTATTTCTTCTGCCTCCAGAGTTTGATCTCTTACTCTGTTTTGATTCTTCTTCTTTTTTTTTTGGCGGAACTAGGGATTGAACTCAGGCCCTCACGCTTGCCAGGGAAGCGTTTGTTCCACTGAGCCATCTCCCTGGCCCCAATTCTTTTTTGAGCCACAATCTGTCTGTATCTTTTGGACTGGCCATGAACTCCATATGTAGCCGAGGTTGGCCTGAAATTCCCAACCACGTTCCTGCCTCCATATCCTGAGTGCTGGGATTACAGGCATGTGCCACCACTCCTGGCTCCCTTACTCTTCAGGCATAAAAAAGACCCAAGTTCTGTCTTCTAGCTACTTCAGGGTCAAGAGGGACATTGCTGATGCCTAGCAAGGGATCAAAATCTCACCCTAAAGGAGACAAAGGAAGATGCATTTTGTTGTTTGATAAATCATCTTTCAATAGTTGAAGTTTTGGCCCCATTTTCTTTTGCCTCCTGCCACTGGCTCTCCAAGAGGATTGTCACCATCCAGGGTCAGAAGAATTTCTGAAAGTGGAGATAAGGAACCTAAGTCCACCCTCTCCATAGAATAAGTCTGTAGGTTCACTGGCTACTGTCATGGAAAACAGAATTGTCAGGACTGATAAGTAAGCAGCATGAAAGGGTTGTTGGGAAGGAAGGGGAAAGGAAAACAGATAACATGGAAACAAAGCATTGTAAAACAGGGAGGGAAAGAGGGGCTGAAAGGAGGGGAGGCCATTGGGGGAAAAAAAAGAGAAATCAAAATATATCATGCACAGGTACAAATTCCCTATGATGAATATGATTGTTATGTATACCTAAGTCACACCAATAAACTTTATTTTTCCCTCAAGAGAAAAACACTGAGCATCTTATCTTTCCCTTTGCTCAGTGCAAGGTGAAGAAATCTAATCATTTGGGGGCACTATTCTTTCTAGACGAATGACGGTTAGTGGATGTGCAAATTGCTGTGTTTCCTCTGTTTCTCGTAGGAGAGTCATTTGCAAACTGGTCACCAGGTGGTGTGCACACATAAGGCTTTCTTTTGTATTCACTCGGGATTGCTTTTTTGTGCCAGTAGCATGGAAACAAGGACAAGGCGGTTTCCTCTAGCACTGCCTCCCAGCTGCACGTCTGCCTGGCATGTTGGAGCCCTGCGTAAACACGGCTGGCCCAGTTTTACTCCGAGGAGCCAGAGGAGAGGAGAGACAGCTGGGAATGCCGATTCTGTCTGCTCCTTCTCACCCCAGCCTGTGCTCCCGGCCACCTAAGATTTATCGCGCATCTAATTAGGATCCTCTGCCTGTCTTTGATGGACAAAGTACATTCAGTAAGGGGTGGGTGCAGACTCCCCCAAGGAGACGAACTGTATGTTCAGCATCTGTTAGGAGCCAGCAGTGAGTTATAGGGGAGGAAAAAAACAACAAAGCCAATATGGCATAATGCCTGAAATCTGAATGGAGAATCAAAATTAGACCACATGGAACAATGGTCAAAATATTGAATCCATATGAGTACATGAAAAATATGACATTGAGATCCATGTAGACCCAAATAGTACCTTAGAGGAGTGTCACAGGAGGGTGAATTTAAGACTGGGCTAAACCTTGGTCATTAATGCCCTGTGTACAGTTACTCTGACAGCTGGAGCTGCTGTTTCATAATAAGGAAAAGAAAGTGTGCAACTCAGTAGAGGAAATTGAAATTGTCTCTGACTTTTGCTTTCATTTTTAGTTGCTGGGAATTGAATCCAGGGCCTTCACACTGAGCTACATTCTCATCCTTTCTGTTTTTTTCTTTCTTCCTTTTTTTTTTAATATTTTGGTGCTGAGGACCAAACCCAGAGCCTCCTACTTGCTAGACAAGGGTTAAACCACTAAGCTAAATCTCTAGCTCCCCATCCCTTCTTGATTTTTATTTTTTAAAAAAACAGGGCCTCACTGAGTTGCTAAATTGCTCAGGCTCAAACTTGTAATCCCCCTGCCTCAGCTTCCCAGAGTGCTGGGATTGCAGGAGTGGACCACAACACCCAGCTACATTTTTTCTTCATGAAATGAAAAGAGAAACAAAAATTAAGATAATGAAGTCTTGGTTGTTTCTTGAATTTTGAGTCCTGCTTTATGGTGGAAAGCTGCATCAGGAGGCACAGGAAAACTGTAGAAAAGGAAGTGAGTCTAGAGGCCAGAGCTCCTCCCCCACCGCTCTATGCAGTGCTGGGTAGGTATCTTAACTGTCATGTGCCTGTTTTCTTTTTCTGCCAAATGAGAAAGACTGGGAGCAGAACTTTCTTGACTTGGCATGCATTTGACCTTTATTTATTTATTTACTTATCTATTTCATTTTTGAGCCAGGGTCTCACTACACTGTTCAGGCTGGCCTTGAGCTCACTTTGTAGCCCAGGCTGGTCTCAACTTCAATGATCCTCCTGCCTCAGCCTCCCTCATGCTGGGATTATAGGCATGTGCCATCACACCCGGCACATTTGACTTTTGGAAAGTAACCTCATTAATCAGTTTGTTATAAGGTTTTATCACTTTAGTATATAATCTCTCTCTGGGACTTTTGCACTTTATCATTTTGTAATACGGGCTGGAGCAAAGAGGAAGTGTTAGTCTCCTAAAAAAAACATCAATTAAAGGCAGGTGCTAGGCTTCATTTTTTGTTGGCAGTACTGCCCTGGTGACTGGTGCTAATTCTCCCCTAATACCCACTAGTTGGAATTTAGGATGCAGCTTGTACCTTAGCCAAGATAAGTTATAAGTGGGAAGAGAGAATTCAAAGAAATAGTAAAGTACTCCAAAATAATTAATGTTATCACTTTTTGGTGGTGACAAGGAGATGTTCTTGGCCTCAGAGGCAAATGTGTACGTATTCAAATCAAATGCGTAAGAATTTCTTCTAAGCCCTTATGCCATTTGCCCCATGACATTTGCCAACTAACTCATCCTAGAGTAAGAACCAAGTCTGTAGCACTTGTCTTGTGGTTATTTTTGACTTCCTAGGCAGCCTCGTGAACCATCTCATACTCTTATTTTTTTATGAGTACATGTTTATGAGACATAATGATTACAATTCTTCATGGATAGCTGGTACATTCCTCTATATTACAACTTTTATGTTGGAATTATAGTGTTTCTAGATCACAAACAAATCCTTGCTCTTTTCATTATAGTAAGTTTCTGTTGAGTATAAAATAGATGAGTTCCTTTAACACATAGTATAAGGAGGGTTTTGTTTCTGGTTTGTTGGTGGTGGTGGTGTTTTGAGACAGGGTCTCACTATGCAGCTCATGCTGGCCTTGAGCTCACTATGTAGCCTAGGCTGGCTTTAGACTCCAGCAATCCTGCTGCCTCAGCCTCCCAAGTCCTGGGATTGTAGGTGTGTGCTACCATGCCTGACTGCATAGTTTAAGGTTTTAAATGTTATTAGAGGATCGTAAATTAGAAAAGACAATTAACAGAATTTTTTACATTGTTTCTAACCTCATACTAGGCCACAGTATTTATTAAAGAGTAGCTAGAGATAACTTCTTTCTCTCTTGTCCCAAGACTTTTGGTTTCTCTCCTTGGGGGCATATGTGAATATCCTTTTTTTCCCTGTATTTTAGGGAAAGGTCTACAGGGTATTCAAGTTAGACATGTTTTTTTGTGAGACAGAACTACTTATAAATTGCTCATTCACCTACTGACTCATCTTGATAATTTGTAAGGTGTTCAGGGTCTCAACACTGGATCAGACTCTAATGATCCACCTGTTTACAGCCTCCTAAAAGCTGAGATTACAGGCTCACACCACCACACCCAGTCTCAATTGCAGTTTTAGTGTACCCCGGGGGCAGGGCCGGCATGGCAGGCCCAAGGATGCAGGATCAAACCCCTGGCCCCTACCAAATGTGAATATCCTTCAAAGATTTTTCTATATACCCAAGACAAGAGATATACATATTCTTTGTTTTGTTTTGTTTTCATTTATGTATCTGGTACAGGGTCTCACTATGCAGCTCAGACTTGTGATCCTCCTGTTTTCAGCCTCCCAGGGCTGGGATCACAGGTGTGGTCTGCCACGCCCATTCTCAATTGCCATCTCAGCCCACCCTGGGGGTGGGGCCAGCACGGCATAGAGGTGGGACTGGGGAATGGAACCCTGATCCCTGCACTTGCCAAAGCAGCCACTTAGCCCACTAAGCTATCTCTCCAGCTCTTGATATACATATTCTTTAATTTCGCTTTCCCATACACATGGTAGCCTGTTCTTCACACTGTAACACTCCTTGCTTTTTGCAGTTAACATTAAATTGGAGCCAGGGAGATGGCTCAGTAGAATAAGCGCTTCCTTGGCAAACACAAGGGCCTGAGTTCAATCCCTGGTTCTGCCAAAAAAGAAAAAAAGAAAAAATTAACGCTACATCTTTTCCAGTGGAGAGGGGTGCTGGTGTACCCCCAGCCCCCACTTTGTCCTACATCTTGAAGTTTGGTGTGTGTCCGGCTACACAAAGAGCTTCCTCTTTCTTTCTGACAGATATCTGGTATACCAACAAATGGATACTTTAATGAATCCTCTATTAATGCACAGTTGGGTAGTTTCCAGTCTGCTTTGAATGGCTAGCTTGTGTTGAATACTGAGCTCTGTTCTCTGTGCTTCACATAAATCATTTTATTTAATCCTCAGCGCTGCAAGGCAAACCTTTCACATATAAAATGTCACACAAAGGGAGAATATATATATTATCTGAATATGCGGATGGATTGTGTCATAGTATGGCTGTAGTTTGCATTCTCCTTGTTATGACTCAAGTTAAGCATTTTTTTTGTTAGCCAGCATGACTTATAAATTGCTCATTCACCTACTGACTCATCTTAATAATTTGTAAATCCTCTGTTAGAGAATTTAGACATTGCCTATGATGTAAATTGCAAATGTGCTTTTAGTTTTGCTTATAGAATTTTGCCATGCAGAATTTTAAAAATTATATAATTGAATTTATCAACATTTTTGGTTTTGGTTTTATATCATTGTTAGCCTAAGATTAGAAAAACACAATTTCCCTGGGTTTTTTTCCCTCATACTTATATAGGTGTTTGTCTTTTTTGTATTTGAAGTTTTGATCTGTTTCAAATTTATCTTGGTATAAGGAGTAAAGGATAAATTCAACTTTGTGTTTTAGATGGCTGCCCGGTCTAATCAATACTAATTTATCTCACAAATTAGAGATGCCACTTTTTATGATAAGCTAAGCTAAATTCTGCTAACAGAATTTTAGAATGAGGCAGTGTGTATTATTTACTAATGTCAAGTTTGGACCTCCTCTCCTTAATAACCACGCTTCCTGAGAAAGTAATTACTGAGCTTATTATTTTCTACTGGAAAAAAATTACATACCAAGCTTGTGAGAGTACATTATCTGAGCAGACATGTGTGTGGCTTTCAGCGAAAGAAATCAATTCAGGGCAAATGAAAATGCCAAGGGAATTATTTAATCTGTTGCTTTTAAGAATAATTTTAGTTTTGTTTTATGGAAGTGGACGGGCAGTTACGTAGTAGAAAAAACACTGGACTAGGAGACAGGTGGCCTGCCAACCTTGGTTTTATTTGTTTGTTTGTTTTGCTCTTTTTATCCCAATGTGGTCTCTTCATAATTAAATAATAATGATGAACACAGAATATTACCTGGCCTGCAGGAAGTGTTATCTGTTTATTAATCATTAATTCCATGTAATTAATAGTTTGTAATTTGTTATAAATCATCAAATGTTAAATATTATTATTAAGACAATGTCAACAGACCTTATCTCTGTCAAAACAAAACCCAGCAGCAAACTCAATATTGTTATGAACCACATACATGCTATAAATTCAATAGTTACAGAAGAAAGAATGAGTGTCGCAGAGAGCCAATGGCTTCAGTCCCTTCACGTATGCAGTTTTTTTGATCTGAATGCCCTTCTCCTAATACTTTAAATGTATATGCTTCTTTTCGTTTCCTTTCTTTTCTTTTTTTTGTGTGTTACCAGGATTTGAACTCAGGACCTTATGCTTGCCAGGTAGGAATTATGCCCTTGAGCTATCTCCCCAGCTCTGTGCTTTTCTGTAAGGACTCTATCACAGATCATCTTGTGGCTTCTCTTCCAGGTAGAATGGTTCCTCTAATTTTCTGACTCCTGAACACTTTATATACCTTGTTGGGCCAGGGAGATGGCTTAGTAGAATAAGTGTTTGCCTGGCAAGTGCAAGGGCCTGAGTTCAATCCCTGGTTCTGCAAAAAAAAAAAAAAAAATCCTCAACACTTTATATACCTTGTTATGCATGATTATACATATAGCTTCAATAGTCTTTGTCTCATCAATTAGACTGAACTTTTTGAGCCCAGGGCCTATGTTTTATTTTATCTTTGTATCTCTGCTCAACTACTGACGTACTTCCTGGCATATGGCAGATATTCACTTGAAAGAAAAAATATTTGACTCCATGTTTATGCAGTATCCTGGTTGATTAAAAGGCAATAATAAGAATCAGCATATTAGCCCTGATAGCCAGTAAAACCAAATTTATTCATCAATTTTATGTCTGAATGTATGAGACCCTGAACCCAAGATATTAAATGGTTTATAATAGCTTATTTTAAATGTGTGATCTAATGGGTAAAAATCAGCTGATTTCTGTAATTGAATGTTTGACCTATCACATTTTTTTGTGGTAGTGGGAATTGAACCTTGCATGTTATTTTTAAGAGTGGGTACTTGCTAAATAAAAATCTTGATTCACATGAGCTTAGATCCCAGAACTCAGGAGGCTGAGGCAAGAGTATCGTTGCAAGTTCCAAACCAGCCTGGGCTACAAAGTGAGCTCAAGGCCAGTCTGAACTGCATAGTGAGACCCTGTCTCAAAAAAAAAAAAAGAAAAGAAAAGAAAAAGGAAAAGGAAATTAGAAAATAGACATGAACATCACACTTGACATTCAGACTTTTCCTAGTTATAACTATCTGGAACATATTCAAGAACTCAAGAAGAATCCAAAAATGCCTCTGAAGCTTAAAGAAAAGAGCTCTCATAAATCCTGTGTACTTGATATTGGGCGGGCGGGCAGGCAGAAAGGGACTGCTACACGTGCCAAAGCCTACTTACTGACAGAATTTTCATAGAAAACTCTTAAGGACTGCTTAGCAAAGCGTGGCTCTTCAGCTTTCTTTCAAGACATTTTAGGTTGTCTTAAGTTTCAGTGAAAAAACACATTAAAAGAAATCTCCCAACCGCTGGTGCCAGAAGGTGCTAAATAAAGCATTGTTGACATGAGTGTAAAAGTGATTCTCCTGTTTTTCTCCTATAAATCATGGAAACTCACTTTGTTTCTAGTCTTTAAGAATCTGATGGGGTTATATAAAATAAGTCTTGGCAATACTTAATTTTTCCACTTTTAAAATCTGGGTTTTAAAAAAATGTTTCTTTCAATCTCACCTTTGTGAAAGGATAATTAATTTGAAAAAGGCTTTATTTGTTTCTTCAAGTATTTCTGCAGTTTATCACAGGTTGAAATCCTGAGCATGAAAGGAGTATGTCTAAATTTCTTTGCATACTTTGGAATAAGCTATGCAAGTAAGCTAAGTGGCAAGGTCAAAAGGCATGTTTCGGCAATTTGAAGAACTATTTTCATGCATGTTAAACGTGCTTTTTTGTGGAAAGACTGCAGAGTAAAGAAAATCAGTATCATTAAGTTTCTGTTCTTTCTCCTTCTATTTCTAGATTGCCAAAATGTTTTGGAGTTTTTAACTGAACCTAAGAAAAGTCCAAAATAGATTGGAGACTATAAAAACAGAAGCGGCGGTGCGAGGGATCCAGTGCCAATGCATCAACCAAAAAGACAGCCAGAGTTAGTGGAAGGAAATCTTCCTGTTTTTGTGTTTCCCACGGAGCTCATATTTTATGCAGATGATCAGTCAACACATAAGCAAGTGTTGACTCTGTATAATCCCTATGAATTTGCCTTGAAGTTCAAAGGTGAGTCACTACATCTGCCTTACGAAGCCTTAACTAGTCCCTACTAATTTTTTATTTGTAGAAACTAGTTGTTTTAAAACCACTAATGGCCACTGTGACTTTTTTTTTCAGTTTTGTGTACTACTCCAAATAAGTATGTTGTCGTTGACGCTGCAGGTGCGGTAAAGCCTCAGTGTTGTGTGGATATGTAAGTCAAAATCACTTCCTGGTAACACATTTTCAGTGTGTTAATATTTATGCTTTGAACTTGAAAAAGATCTTTCTGTGAAGCTGTTCTCTCATAGGCATTTGTAATCTTTAGATCGTTTACTGAACAGTACCAAAATTTAAGAAGTTTCTGAGTGATTTTCAGCAGACCAGCCAAATCCTCTTTCATTATGTTGGAGCTAATGTATGAGACAGTAGCTCCTTGACTGTTTCCTCAGTGTGGCTTTAGTTGAAACAGAGATGTTGATGAAGTCACTTGTTCTTTTGATGTCTTCAGCTATAATAGGGAATTTGGCTTTCTTTGGAACATCCTGCAATTACTGTGACATTTGGGAAACTAATAATACTATGGCATAAAAACAATGGTAACATAAGTTCATTCGAAATGATTCAGCTAATAAGGCTGGAAGTTAGTCTAGATAAGCAGGAAGCAAGGGTGTAACTACTCATCTGTAAAAGGTTATCTGAGCGCTTCCAGACAATTTCGTCTTAGACTGTCAGATAAATGATTGTTTGTTCAAGCTGTTCATATTTAATTTTCACTTTAGAACTAGTGGTGACCATATGGATCCATTGATCAGCCCTTAATTTAAGCCACCAAGTAAACTGTATTTGTTAAAATCTTCTGTTAGAATGAGATGCAGTATTTTCTTTGCTTGAATATATTGGCATCATCTCAAAGCCGTAAGTTGATGTATATTTGAGAATGTGTTTTTTACACATTTCTCTGAATTTTCATTCCATGCATAATAAGCAAGGACTATTTCCCCAGAAAGGTAGCTGTATCAAATAAATGTGTTATCCTTGACAAAACTGTTCTGTGTTCCCCAGGAAGAACAAAGTACAATAAATTATTGCAGAAAGCTTACAAATGGCAGTGCTTTATACTCCTTCTCTTTTAAGAAGTACAGAGGTGTATTAATAGCGCTCTGGTGCATTGAGCATAGTGAACTAGCCACTTAAGCAGTTACTTTTTTTTAACCTGTGTGTAAATCAGTCCTGAGTCTTGAATGAGCTTTGTTACTTGAATAATAAATTAGTGGCAAAAGAAATTTATGGTATCCTTGTAGGAGGAAGCTATTTCATACCTTCCTATTGAAGAAATACTGCTTTACACCACTATCTTTTTAAAAAAGTCATTTAAAGAAAACTTACTTATAATTCTTAAGAATATTCTATATTTTATTTATTTTTACCTGAGCTTCCCCTCTTCTATATTTTAGAATATGTGCTTTTGTCACATATTTGAGAATTTTCTATTTCTGGCCAGGAGTGATGACACACCTGTAACCCCAGTACTCAGGAGGCTGAGACAGGAGGATCGTCATGAGTTCAAGGCCAGCCCAGGCTTCATACATGGCCAACCTGAACTATGTAGTGAGGCTTTGTCTCAAAAAGAGTACCTATTTCTTTTGGGCTATATTATGATTTTTTTGCAACAGTAAATTTCTAGTTTTGAGTATTTGATTGTATAGTTAATATTTTACTGTGCTAAAATCTTTTATTGCATTCTGTGTGACTGGTCTCCAGAAACGTAAATATGTTTTCTTTTTTTCCTTTTTTTGGCCATTTTCAGTGTGATTCGTCATAGAGATGTTCGATCCTGTCACTATGGTGTGATTGACAAATTCCGTCTCCAAGTTTCCGAGCAAAGCCAGAGGAAGGCTTTAGGAAGGAAAGAGGTTGTTGCCACGCTTCTCCCGTCTGCAAAAGAACAGCAGAAGGAAGAAGAGGAAAAAAGAATAAAGGAACATTTAGCTGAAAGTTTATTTTTTGAGCAGTCATTTCAACCAGGTAGTATTGGGTTGTTTTTAAAGCCCTCGGGGGTTCACTTATGCATTGCTATATAATCTAAAAGCTAAGGAAACTTACTAGAAAGTGAATCTATTGCCTTAAACCTAGTCATCTTCACACTTGAACCTAGACAGAAGGCTCCCTGGAAAAGAGCAACAGACCCAGAACTTTTGGAAGAGAAGATGGCACCCACTAAACTAGGCAGTAAAGAAGGGGCAAATGTTATTATAGATATATAGTGTATGTTTTATATATAAATAAAAAGCCCTTTTATTAATGCACTTTTAATATTTAATTGCTATATGTGTAAATATAAATATGTGTATGTATCATTAGAGATTATATATCTACAAAATATAAAATTGGAGACTGCAGCCACCATATTTTATGATACTGGCATAATTTGACAATAATGTACTTTTGTTTCTATGACTTTCTTCTATCCTTTCTCATTTGATTAGTTCAAAGGAGGAGAGAAATTGTGTTTGGCAATAGGCCAAGTTTAGTGTGCTGTTCATATTATTTTGAAAAAAAATCTCATTAAAGTTGAAGTTAATTAAACTAAGTAGATTATAATATCCCCTGTGGGCTATTAATTGAATCCCTCTCCACTTCTCATTTCCTTCTAGCTTAGATATTCAGAAGTGTTATGATATATTCTTTCAACATTGACAGTATCCTCATATTTATCTCTTGGGACATCATTCCCCCTCCATCCTAATTTCTCATCCTAAACCTATTTATTATAAGAGGAGGGAGACAAAACATTTTCCACAGAAAACAACCTTTTTTTGATGGTGTTTTATGAATGTATTAACAGCTGTCCGTAAAATTGTAGCCTATTACATAGGAATGTTTTTTAAAATTTACTTGTCATTAGATTAATTCATAGACCCACATCAGTTTATTTGTCTTCAGATGTCTACTCACTGTAGCCAAGTGTCTTATCACTCCCTGTGGAGAAGGCCCAGATTTATTTCCTGGTGATACTAGGGCTAGGGATGAGGTAGTAACTAGTAGATTGTTTTCTTCTCAGCAACTATTGGTTGCTCTTTCATTTTTTTTTTCATTTCTAAAGACAATATAAAATGGTAAAAAAGTTAGAAATGATACATAATTTCACTAAACAAGATGATAGGCATTCAACAATGACTATTATATTGCATGGCAGGACCATGTTTTTATCTTTTGAGGAAAGAGAACATTTGTCAAATATCATTTTGTCCGATAAATATTGTGAAGTTCACATGTGTGAAATACAGGGTTCCCCCTTCAAAATGCTTCCTGCAGTAATCTCAGCTCTTGGGCTGCTGATGCAAGAGAATTGCTGCATGTTCAAGGTCAGCCTGAGCTATAGTAGTGAGTTCGAGGCCAGCCTGAACTAGATAGCAAGTTCTTGTCTCAAAAAAAAAAAGCCACCTGGAAAAGAACAATTTCTTAGAATTCAAGTGAAAATCAGCCTAAGACATTACATGATTATATCATTCTTTTATCTTTACAATAAACATTGGCATCTGAAGTATAGGAGAGAATTTTAATCGTAGTGTTGCAGTAGGTAGATGAAGGAGGTAGAGTAGATAGAGATGGTAGGTGGAGTAGGTAGACCACAGTGGTGGTCTCTGTTTTAGGGGAAGAATCTTTAAGCTATTGATATCAGGAAGCTCGCCGAAGGCAGACACCTTCTTTGTCTCATTTACCGTTCTGCCCCCAGTGCAGCCTAGTGCCCAGCACAGAGTGGTTACATGAGAAGTGCATGACTGCTGACCGGGGCCTTTCAGTGTGATGATAGCTTAGACTATGTGGGCAAATTGACAGATTTTAACTTCCCTTATCTAATAATTTAGTAGTAATTCATGGGTGGTTTCTAGTAGGTAGAATGTTCAGGTTTTCTCATTAACTTTATCTGAACTAAAAATGTTCAAATAAATTAAGATTATGTTGTGGCAATTTTTTCTGAGAGGTTTTTCAGTGTCATTTTTGGCAAGATGTTAGCTTAGAAAGCTCTTCAAGTACAGCAGGGTTAAGAAGCCCACTGTGAGCTGGAAAAGGACCAAAGGCTGCTTCAGGGAAAGTTTCCATTTTAAAATATGTTGAAAATCAGTAAAATGAGACATTTTTAAGTTTAGTGTATAGAAGACATCTGGCAATAACAAACTCAAAAAAGAAAGCACCTATAGTGCCACACATTTCACAAATCTGCGTACGTAAGTTAGGTTTTCCATGTTAACTTTCTAGACCTTGCCTGTGTGCATAAATACAGTTTTGTATCTTGTTAGGTTTTGGTTTTGGTTTTTGTTGTTCTGATTTTTCTGAGACAGGGTCCCGCTAGTAATAGTAGTTCAGGCTGGTCCTGAACTCACTATGTAGCCCAGTCTGGACTTGAACTCAGAGCAATTTTTTTGCCTCAGCCTCCCAAGTGCTAAAATTATGGGTGTGTGCCACCATGACTGGCCTCTTGTCAGTTTTTTTTTTTAACAGAAATTTAAGTGTTAAATAAACAAAAAAACTTTGATAAAATCCAAGAGCCCAAGTTATTAAAAAGACAATTTAAAAGATCTAACTGAATTTTGCTGGATTTGTCTTAATTGCATTATTAATGAACTCCTGTGTCTTTCCTGTCTTTGAGTCTGTGCCTTCTGGCTTAAGAAAATTATGACTTTTATTATTGTTGATAGTAATAAAACTTTAAAATGACCTAAGAGCCCATCAATTGGGAATTGATTAAATTATGAATGTTCGCAAGATGGAATGCAAGGCAGGAATTTACAAAGAACTGATAGAATGATGTTTATATCTTGATACAGAAAAAGCTTCAGATATATTTCACATTGGTCAAGATTGCTGTGTACCTGTAATCCAGCCATCAGGGGGGTGAGACAGGACGTTCTTGAGTTTGAGGATAGCCTGTACTGCACAACAAGTTTGAGGCCAGCTCATACCAAGTCAGACGCTGTCTCAAAAACAGTATGAAGGTTTCTAGTATATAGAATATACTCCTAGTATATTCTAGTATATATGAAGGTTTCTAGTATATAGAATATGAAGGAGACTGCCAAAGTTATATAACAGTATCTATGATATGATTTAATTTATGTAAAAACATACATTTGTAAAGGTAAAATATAAAATCTGAAAGGATATACACCAGGCTGAGAAGATGGAATGATGGAAAAATTCCTTTTCGATTGTGTTTGCTTGGTGTGTTTTGTTTTGTTGGATTTTGGAGACAGGGTCTCACTATGTAGTTCTGGCTGGCCTTGAACCTCCTGCCTCAGCCTTCCAAGTATTTGTTGGTCTTATAGGCAGGCACCACTATGCCTGTCCTGTTTTGGTTTTTCTACAATATTTTTTTTTTTGAGGAACCGAGGATTGAACTCAGGCCCTTGAGCTTGCCAGGCAAGCGCTTATTCTACTGAGCTATCTCCTCAGCCTCATGTTTTGGTTTTTGAGACAGGATCTTGCTTTGTAGTTTAGGCTGGCCTTTAACTGACTATAGAGCCCATGCTGGTTTTGAATTTGCAGCAGTCCTGGCTCAGCCCTCTGAGTGCTGGGATTACAGGCATGTACCACCACTCCCACTTTTGTTTTCCATAGCTTGTAATATTTTTACAGTGTTCACATTCATATAGTGCCAGGGAAATGGCTATTTCCATTCTGAAAAATTTCAAACATTTATGCAAATATTTTTGGAATTTCTATAAACACTAAATCGTCTTTAGAATTATCTTACCATAAATTTGAAGTAGGCAACATAATTTTCATAAATAAACATTTCCTTGAATTTATCATTTAACAAATATAAATCCAAAATTACTTCATTAACTAAGACTTTTTTTTCTGTATTTTAAGGAAGGATCTACAAGGTGTTCAGGGTCTCACTACTAGATTGGATCTACCTGTTAGTGATCCACCTGTTTACAGCCTCCCAAGTGCTGGGATTACAAGCTTGCGCCACCATGCCCAGTCTCAGTTGAGATCTCAGCTTGCCCCAGGGCGGGCCGGCACCCCAGGCAGGGGAGATGGAATCCCCAGCCCCTGCGCCTGCTTGCAGGCCCTTTAATCTGCTGACCTATTTGGTTGGCCCTATGACTTGATTTTTTAAGGTATTTTTGCTATTGGTTTATTCCCAGGTATAACCAATTTGAATTTTTTTTTTTGTTACCTGCCTACCTTTGGTAAGGTTTAATTAAACTCTACAATAGCTAGGATTTAAATGATTTAGAAAAGTGCCATTTATGAAAAGAATGAACAGCTATTTCATTAATAAAACACCTACATTGTGTTGCCATAGGCTATCACTTTAATGAAAGGAAGATTAATGGGAAAAAACCATATAACAGAAAATGTTGTTGGGTTTCTTAAAAAGCAAGGTATGTATATTGTACACGTATAGTCAGAACATTAGGCTAGCAGGCTTGTTAAGAGCTGATTTACATTTTTATTTTATTATGAGAACATTCAACTTGAGCTCAACCCTCTTAACATTGAAGTGTGTAATATTAGCTATAGGACAAGGTTGTGGTGCTGCTCTCTAGGTCTTCATCGTGCATAATTGCGATTCATGCCCATTGATTGGCAGCTCACATTACTCTCTTCAGGCCCTGGCAACCACCATTCTACTCTCTGATCTTCAAGTTTTGACTATTTTAGATATTTTCATTTAAGTGGAATCATGTACGATTTGTTCTTCCTTGGCAGCCTTATTTTCACTTAGCATAAATTTGCCAGGTGTTGTTTCTGCTGCTTTCTTCTGTACTATAAATGAGGTAGAGCAGCAGGGGACAAGAAATTTCATAAGCAGGTTTATAATAACATTAATATTTTCAGAAATGGAAGCAGGATGCTGCAGTTATTAGAATCAAGCCTGCCTGGTGACCTCCCTAAGATACTGGCAGAAGGTAGTACAGCGTCGGTGCAGTGGGCTGAAATAAGGTCCAGCTCAGATGAAGCCCTAGGTTATGGTTATATCCTGCTCAACCCATTATCGGTTCAATCCATGGAATAGTCCAAAACTACTGCATTTCATGGCTTAATTATACAGTGTACTGCAGTTTGTTGGTTGCCCCTGGCAACCACGTGGCTGATTGGGAGCTACAGCTCACTGCTTCTGCTCAGTGTTGCGAGATCATGCCACATATCATTATCCCAGAAAAGACCAAAATTGGAAAGCCTGGGAACGTGGCTTCTACTGAATGTGCAACTCATTTGTATTGTCATAGATTCAAGCCATCTTGAGTCAGTTACAATACTATAAAGGAAGAAAATCCTGGAAAGTAATTTGCTTTTAGCACTGTTTTTAGGATCCTATTTGTATGTTTTATATTAAGCATACTAGTACAGCAAATTATGCAGATTATTTATGAATATACATGTACTGACAGCACCTGCTTGAACAGTACTGATGAGGGTGGGATGTGGCAGCAAGGAAATCACTACATCACTGTTCCAGGACACCACTGTAGGAAGGCTCAAAGCACTTAAGTTGCGGGCTTCCAGATAAGTGCAGCAGATAGGTGTCCATGGGGTGGGAATGATGGGGAAGGAATCAGAGAAGTTGGCCACAACAGAATCCTGTTGAGTGGGGG
>NW_004524639.1:919114-920931 GCF_000260255.1 Octodon degus
CAGGACCTTGTGCTTGCCAGGGAAGCGCTTATTTCACTGAGCCATCTCCCCAGCCACCCCCCCCTTTTTTTTGAGAAACAGATGAAGGGTTGTTTGCAAAGCACTTTGAGGTCACTTGCATTGGAAGAAATAACTTTTGTCTCACGTTATTTCTTTTCCCCTTATCTGGTTGCTAAGACTGTACTTAATGTATTACTTTCCTTTTGCTAAATTGCAGTGCTGTGAGCCATATTTAAAATGCACATATTCCATGGCACAGACTTGTGCTTGTAAGGTCAGCTCCAGAAAAACTCTTAGGCAAGGTCCTGAATGACACAACCATCTTTAATATTATGAACATGTCTCTGGATCAAGAAAAACTGGATCCATAATTCTTGTTCAGTCATTCTTTCAGTCACTTGGCTTCACATCTTATATTAATAATTTCAGTTGAGCAAACTTATGTTAAATGCTTTCCATGTGTCAAGGATTATGGCTGTGGCGATATATTTTTTACTCAGCTCTACTTAGATGCCAGCTCTTTCGAGAATTCACTCTCATTGTTTTTGGTGTACACTTTTTTATTTTTGACCTCAAATCTTCAAATTGTTGCTCTGCTATGTGTACTCCTCTCCCTATTCCTTCCCCTCATTGTGTCCGTCTTCATATTGCTGTCATCTTGATTGCCATTCTGTTTTCATTTCACAGCCATCCCCTACTCCACAACCTTCAGGAGTTCCCCATAGCCCATAGGCTGAAGGTGATAACTCCATAGTTTGGCATTTAACAGTCTCTGTAGTCTGTTTGAGGCCTCACTGAGCCAATCTTGTCAAGCTGCTTCCCTACATAAACCCTTGAGTAGAGCCCGTTGGATTATTTATTGATTGAAGAAAAGCTCATGTAGAGTCATGGTCCTCCCCCTGGCCCCCTCTCTCCCAACATGCCCAGCCACCCCACTGTTCTGCATCTGTTCTGTTCATCTTTTAAGGTTCATCATCTCCATTTTTAGTTTTGATGGTGCTGACTTCCCCAGTCCTATGTGATCATTTTCCATCTGTGTACTTTTTCTGTGTTCGCAGTGCAAGGGACGGAAACTCATGCGTGCTAGACAAGCACTCTGCCACACGGCACCACCCCAAGCCCTGTACTTTTTGATGCCTCACTGTCCTCACTACTCATTTACAATTGGAATATTTTTGTTTTATTAAAAGCTTGTGTTTTATGTATGGGCTCTCTCAAGGAAAGCGGAAGTGCTATACTTCTCTCTCTTTGTGACCCTCGGGCCTTGATATGAACAGGTTCTTGATGTTTCTGTTGATAAAATCTGTTGGTTTTGCCAACACGTGAAAATGGCATGTCTGCGATTCTTATGGCTAATGTGACTGGATAAAGTAGAAGGTATGTTTGATGGTGAAATTAACTATGGGCAGACATCGGGGATTTCATGAAATCTATCTAGTGACTGCCCGTTACTATATGATGGATTTCTTCTGTATGATATCAGCTAAATTCAAATGGACTTTTGTTCTTGGTAGAGTGTCTGCCTATGCACTATATCTTATTTGTTCATCAAAGTCCAAACAATTGCTTCTTAAACAGAAAAATTTGTGAACTGCATGTCTTTAATTGTTCTCTAATATTTTTCTTTTAGGTCTTATCACAATGGCTATACTAAGAACATGAGCACAGATTTCAACTGACTTCTGAAGTAAATTTATCTTATATATGAATGTGGACTGCCTTTCTCTATTTCACTCCATTAACATGCTACAAACTATTGAATGATTTCAAATAATTGTAAATGTATAATATATATTTTAAATTACCCTATAATTTTA
>NW_004524639.1:922081-950964 GCF_000260255.1 Octodon degus
TTGTGTAATGACTGAAAAAGCACATCAATGTAATCTACTTTGAACTTCATAAGAAGAAAAGCTTCTGTTTGGAAAGCTCTCTCGTTTCTCTATCTGTTTCTCAAGTCCTCTGTGTTGTGCACACACGTTCAAGTGCACACACAGCTTTGTGTGATAATACATTGTACAAAACCAAATTACTTTAAAAATAAAAGAAATGGAGACCTGAGTTTCACATTGATTTCAACATTTTTTTGTTTGGTTGTTTGTTTGTTTGTTTTTGTATTTTTAGTAAGAGTCTACAGGGTCTCACTACTAGATCAGACTCATAGTGATCCTCCTGTTTTCAGCCTCCCAAAAAGCTGGGATTACAGGCATGTGCCACCACACCCAGTCTCATTTGCTGTCTCAGTGAGCCCTGGGGGTGGGGACAGCACGGCAGGTTTGGGATTGAACCTTGGTCAGCCAGTACTCCATCTGCCTAAGAAGGCACTTTAATCCACTGAGCTATTTGGCTGGTCCTCAACGTTTTATTAGGGTCAGTTCTGAGGAACTCAGAGTTCTAGTTCTCCTATTCATGTCTCATAGTTCTGCGAATTCAATAAGGGAAAGGAGAATAGTGAAATATGAGTTAGAAACATATCTGAAACACTATTGAGGGAAATAATTGGAGACAGAGGAGTGTGCTGTTAGTTTCAGTCTACCTTGAAGAAAACCTTTTGCTGCCAAGATTCCCCAAGATGGACATAGGCTAGTGAGGAAAGAACGTAACTAGCCAAAGAGCCCTATGTATTACAAAGTTCAGTCAAGGAAGAGGCAGTGAAGTAGTTGTCATCATGAAAACAAATATGATTCATCCTGAAAGCAGCTAGCAAACAGGAAACGCACAGCAAGAAACACAGGCATGGTTGTAATTATCTGTCACGGCAGGTGTTTCTGCCACCTCTAAATCGTTAGGCCAGCACAATTCTGCCACCTGAGTTCACTTCAAAAAGGATTGTACAAAGTCATCATGTAAAGTTTCTTGTTTCTAGAAAGGAGTCTGGAGGCGTGTGTCTCCTTGGTATTTTCATTCACTGAGCGATTAAGTGGAAAGACTATAGCAGCTGCTAAGGAGATACCTATAGGGTTTCTGCATGCCCACAGAAATAGGTGCTAAGGTTTCAAAACTTTGCTACTAGCAAAGAGACTGGAGTTTTCAAGTAACACCTAATGCTCTGACATTTAGAGAGCACATGCCTAAACGGTACAATTTAGACGTAAAGGAAGTTGGCAAAATGGAAACCCTGTGGCTACATTAGGAGATTCAAATCGGAGGAACCCTCGCCTTATTATTCCAGCAGCAGAATGTTAAGTTAGTGATTATTGCATTAGGAAAATATTGGCTACATCTATAATCTGAAAGTGACAAAGAACATAGCAGAGCAGAACATTAGTTCCCAGGATTAAGTACCAAACAGAATAACAAGAGTTTGACCTAGCTAAGGGCTTCAGGATGAGGGTTTACTTAGTTACCACATCAAAGACTGAGCCATAAGCAGAGAAAAGGAATAAATTAGGACACTCCTTGGAGAGGCCCTTTAGGGCCAACGACAAAAATGCAAGAATGGACTGACTAAATCCAATTTGGTTGTTTCCCTTATTTTGTTCATTTAGTATTTCTCAGCTTTGCTTATCTCTTAGTTAACCAAAGGATCGTCAATAAATGAAACAAATGACATACTCTGGGTTATGTCAGCTTCAGCACCTAATAAAAACTGGACCTAGGTCAAGGAGGACGGCAGTGGGGAATGTCCTGCTCACTGAATGCAGTTTCCAATTAGCGACTTGATCGCACAAGCTAGGCAGTTGATCTGATCAAGGTAGGCTGGGGACAGCTTGTTTCACTAAAGTGAAAATAAATGATTTCCTAAGTCCACCATGGTACAGAAAGACAATGCAAAATCAATGCTGACAAAATTGAGTTCTGCTAATGTTTTAAAAAAGTGCTAAACCCTGCAATGGATGGTAGGATGCAAACTTGGCATTACACACATTTGAAGCTCCACAGTAAATTACATTTGCACAATCAAAAGACACAGGAGGCAAGGATAGAAATGGATTCATTTGGAAAATTTAAACAAAAGCTCTTAGTCTCCTGAAAATGTATTTTTAGAGCTAATCACTGTACTAATGTATCTTCTGCTGTTCTAGGCTATTAGGAAATTAGTGTTTCCTGCTTGTCTTTTTTTTTATGTATGTAGGCTTTAGTTTTTAGAGCAGTTTTGGGTTTATAGCAAGACTGTAGAACTTATAGAATTCCCATCACATATATACACAGGTTCCCCTGCTGTCAATATCTGACATCACTGCTATATTTGTTACAACCAGTAGACTATGTCAAAACATTAGACACTCAAGTGCACAATTAATACTAGTGTTCAATGACGTGACACATTGTGGGCTGGGAAAAATGTATATAATGACATGTACCTCACAGTACCATACAGAATAGTTTCACTACCCAGAAAATCCCTTCTTGAATTGTTTGTTTACCTTGGGACTGTGGATTGAATCCAGTCCTTCACACAGAGCTATATCCTCAGCCCTTTTTAAGGAGGCCAGGGGACTTTTTTGAGACAGAATGTCATGTATTTCAGGCTGGCCTAAAGCTCACTGTGTAGCCCTGGCTGACCTTGAACTCTCAGAAACCCTGCTGTAGTCTCCAAAGTACTAAGATTACAGGCATGCATGTACCACCATGCCTGGGACTTTTTAGTTAGTTTTAATTTTGAGACAGGATGTCAGTTGATAAATTACCCAGGCTGGTCTACAGTTTGAGATTCTCCTCCCTAAGTATCCCATGGTGCTAAGATCACAGGTATGGGGCACCATGCTCTGTGGGGGTTTTCTTTTTTAAATTAAAAAATGTATTATGGAAATAATTTAAACACAAAGGCAAAAAAATAGTGTAATGAACTCTCCCATGTACCCACCACCTACCTTCAGATATTACCAGCCATGGTCAATCTTGATCAGACAGAATTCATAAAAGCTATTGGGACATAGTTATTGGCACACTGGTCATTACGTTTGTAGGAAAAGGGTTTGTTCTCAGTTATTTTTAAATGAGAGATTGAATTATTCCAGGGCAATGATGTATTATTCACTAACTCTACTAGGCACTCTGTAAATGGTATCTACACCCTTGTTATTCCAAGTGTGGTCCATAGCTCTGTAGTATGAGTACCATTTGAGAGTTTGCTAGCAGCGGAAAACCTCAGGCTTCACCCCAGACCTACTAAATAAAGGTCAGCATCTTAACAAGATCCCCAGTTGATTTAGAGATATATTAAAAGTTTGAAGCAATGTGTGCTAAGCACAGGATAGACGCTGAGCAGCCTTTTAACAATTACAGTGACATGCCAGGCATATACGGTGTTATCATGTTCAAGTTACAGATGCATTGACTGAATCTGAGAGACATTATTTGGCTTTTCTAAGATGTCACCACTAATGAACTTAAGTCCATCTGGCTTCAGAGTCAATGTCATTCTAGTTAAAGAGTTTACTTCCACAGCAAGTCAATAAAAAGAAAAAACAAGACAGTATATGGACACATAACACAAACACAATGTCATCTCAGCCACAACAGAAAACCACCAAACTGCTATTGTGCTTACCCTTGCTCCACCAAAAAGTCTTTTGCTTTCAACCAATCATTATAGTACCATGTAGACGGGTAAACATTTCAGATCAGTTAGAAGAAAGAGCTGGAACAGTGACTAAATAACCATCTCTTGACAAGTGACTGTTGACCCAAATTGCAAACCACAGCTCTCTCAGGAGAAAAAAATTTAGTAGGGACCTGAAGTACTGGTAAATAGATTTTTAAAACTCTGTTTCTCTTTTTGTCTCCTTCACTCTCGTCCCTCTCGCATGCTTTCTTCTGGTTCTACCATGGCATGATACAATAGAAAGGCCCTCAGCAAATGCAGACCCTTAACCTTGAATTTCCCAGGCTCTGAACTGAAAGAAATAAATTTCTTTATTAAACAAGTCAGTTCATCTTGACATCGTATAAAGTGGTTCCCTTGATTGCTATTGCAGTTTCCAATGGTTTGGTTGGCCTTTGCTGAATTGGTAGATCCAGAAAGGAGCCTCAAGTGCCTGAGGCCCAGTGGGCAATACAAAGCCCTGTCGGTTTTTCTGGGTAGCTTTTAGAAGAAAATATTACTGGAAAAGGGAGAAAAAGCATAGTGCCTGGAACACCACTCCAATTTAGCAGAAACTCATTAGATCTTAGGAACTTCTCTAATCCTGGGAGGAGATTAGAACATTTCCCTTCTCTTTCACTGCCCTAATGAGTCTGGAGACTTGCACTAATGGATCAGCATGGCTACTTGGTTTAGCAATGAGCTGATGTGATGATTAATTAGCCTCTAGCAGGAGCCTGATGAAGTTCTCAGCTCAAAGCCCCAGGGAACCAGTGTGGAGCAATCTTCCCTTACACATACACCAAGAAGGACCAGGTGAAGTCTGCAAAGTGGCCAGCCCATAGGATACTATAGGGATTGTGACTAACTTTCTGTTTCATGGACAAGTGAGTTGGATACAACTTGCTGTTATGAAATAGAAATATTAACTGGAATTTGTAAAGCTATAGGCTTCCTAAACCTAGTTATGTTGGTACCTCAGTTCATGAACTTGACCCTTCTCACAATTGTGGTCACAAGCCAACTTGGATGAGAACTAAATCAAATTCAATGTTTAGGTTCAGTGTTGACCTTATGATGGAATCTGATTTGTGCTACAATTTGATTCTTGTCCAGTTCCGTTTGTGACCAAAATTGTGGCAAGAATTAAGTTCATAAGCCAAGGTACAACTGAATCGTTACGCAGGATATCAAATTCTTGGTGTATTCCTTCTGCTAATTAAACAACTTTTGGATTACTTCATCCACATATTCTAATAGATGTAATATTTTATGGTCAATTTTGTCCTCATCTCAAAAAAATATAATGAGCAATACTAAGAATTGAATGCTTTTTTTTGGCAGAACTGGGGATTGAACTCAGGCCCTTGTGCTTGCCAGGTAAGTGCTTATTCTACTGAGCCATCTCCCTGGCCAATATTAAGAACTGAATCAAAACAAATAAAAACCACCTAAATAGTGAAGACTTTAAGAACTACTTTAAGAATTTCTTTCTAAGCCAGGTATAGTAGTACATGCCTATAATCCCAATACTTGAGAGAATCAGAAGTTGAAGGCCAGCCTGAACTATAGTGAGACCTCATCTGAAAAATATAACAAGAACTTTTTTCTAAACTCGGAAAACATTTTAAAGTAGCAATTTAATATTGTATTTTAATACTGTATTAATCATTGTATTTCCTCCATTATCTTCAAAAAAACCCTTTTCTTATCTTGTCTCCTTAATCTCAGTGTTCATCTTTATAAAGTTAGAAAGACAAAAGTAATATTATTATTATCATTGTCATTATTATTATTTTGGCACTGAGAATGGAATTCAGGATCTCATACTAGCCAGCAGTGTACTGCACTGCTCAGCTATGTCCCCGGCCTGGAAGGACAATTATTATTTATCCTCCTTTTGCAGATGACACTGAGGTTCTGAGAATTGCAGATACTGTCCCTCCCCACAAGAGGACCTCCTTGCAGCTAACAAGTAGAGCCAACATGAGCATCCAGACTAGGCACTGGCTCTGTTTTCTTTCTACTTCCCATAGGTTAAAGAAAAAGATAGCACAGGAGTAGCCACAAAATTACTCCCTAAAAACAAAGCAGCTGAGACCACGTCAGGATTCTGAAATTAGTTGCCAATATCTTTTCACTTTGGAGTTACCAATGAATGACACCCATGGGTCTTTGGCTGAGGAGAAAACCTGGAATATAAGAGCTACATTCATCCTGCGTTCTGAGGATTTCCGGTTATGGCTGTTGTGTGGACCCTGACAAGGGCATGGAGTGGGGCTCAGGATCAGGTGTATGCCTCTTCTTCTGTCCCTCAGGTGTATGCCTTTTCTGTCCCTCGCTGCTTGAGTGAGAAGTGTTCTGCAAGGCAGGGCGTTGCTGTCAGATAGAAGGATATAGAAGCTAGTGCCAGGATGACAGTGTTTCCTGGCTCAAACGCAGACACTGGCGCCTTCCTCTATCTCTGGGCCTCTGTGAGAGAGAGTCACTAGTTTGAAATCATCTTTTCTAAAGAGCACCACACCCTAATAGGTCCGAGCCTGGCTGTGTGTATGTGCCATTTCTGAGGTAAAGATTGCACGGTGCTCTTTGTGAAGAACAAGTTAAATTCATTCAAAATGGACAGATGTCATAACATTTTAGGAGAGAGAGGGTGGAGGGCCCATATGAATCTTAGCCATGAAATCCCCAGTGCTTCCTTTCTGTTAGCCCCTTACTGTTTTTGCACAGCTTCATTCTTTTCTGTTATTACATTGGACTGCAGAACGAATGCCTTGTCGAGCTCTCCTAACCATAAAAGAATCCTGAGGAGCCGAGCACCACTTCAGATTACCTCACTGAATCAGCCTTTTAAATATGGAGCTAACGCCTCACAGTTAGCCTAGGAGCTCAATTCATCACTTTTATTCTAAAGATCCTAATTCCAGACAGTTTAATCTATAGTTAAATGCTTTCTGGGATTTTCTGTGAACCTTCCCGTTTTCCTGAACCTCATCTCTCCCTCTCTAGGTAAAAGGAAGATAAAAAGGAGGTTCTTGTTTAGGAAAGGACAGTGTGTAACAGGGAGATCAGCATGGGAGTGAAATTTTGCAATAATAAATCTGAAAAAAAAAGTCTTTCTACTTACTAAATAAGTTTATGGAAGAAAATAATGTCCTTGCTGTAAATGTTTATATCAAATTCCTCAGTACTACTAAGATACCAGAGAATGTTCTGGCTGCTATGTGGTAGGAACTGGGTATACATTCAACAGGGACCCTGTGGAGGGAACTAGGGCATGATCTATGAGTCTGGGTACTCTTTCCATCTTGAGATTCCATGAGAACTAAGGTGTCAATATGCTTTCCTAAAGAAATTATTCTTTTAATGTTCACAATTATGGAAATAAAGAGCAAGTTAATGGTTACCAGGGGTTGCAGGTGTTGGGAGAGGGTGGGTATGACTATAAAGGGGTACACGGAGGAGATCTTTGGGGTGACAGAATAGCACTGCATCTTGATTGTAGTAGTGGATTCATTAATCTATGCAGGTAGTAAAATGGTATAGGATGTGATACCACTTGTACTTCTGCCAAGTTCTCTAGTCTTCCTATCATACTACCTGTCTGTGAGAATCATTGGAGGCAACTGAGTAAAGGTCAACTTCCTGCAAATCTATAATTTACTCAAAATAAAAAGTTAAAAAAAACCCTCAAGCTATAAGATAGTCCTACCTTTCAAGTGCCCTCCAAAACTATTTCCCAAGCTTTCTTTTGAGACTCTCACCCCAGCCCCACTCCGTAAGCACCACTACTCCTTTACTCTTCTTTGTCTCTCCAGTACTAGGGGTTTCACCCAGGGCTTTCACAGTAAGCTACATCCCAAGTCCTTTTCACTTTTTCAGATTCAGTCTCACTAAGTTATTAAGTTCCCTGGGCTGAGCCTGACTTTGCGATCCTCCTGTCTAACCTCCCACAGCGCTGGGATTCCAGCTGTGCACCACCATGCCTGCTAGTACTTGATACTTGAGAACTACATGTACAAACTAAGGAACAAACTTTACCTTTTTCATCTTGATATCTCTAGGGTGGAAAAAGATCATTGTGTTCTTTTATTTTAATCTGTGGATCTGATGTTTCAGATGGTGCTAATCATTTTTAATGCATTCAACTGAAGGAGAAAATATATGTTGTCTCCTTCACATGAGTCTATTAAGTCAAAGGAATCTGTATTTGCATCCTAGTTCTACCACTTATGAGCTACACAATCTTGGGAATGTTGTCTATGGATCTCTGCCCCTCTGTTCAGCTGTCACATAGGGGTTAGGCCTGCCTTAAAGGATGTGTAAAGAATGTGGCACCTAACGAGTCTTCAGCAAAAGTTAGCTTTCTCCTTGCACGGTTCATCGTTTCCCACATGGTTGCCACATTACTTCCTAGACTGGAAACTGTTCTTTATTCTCCAGTACCTAGCCTCAAGTCAGGCACAAAGTGGTTTCATAATGAGTCATCATTGGCAAAGGCTGAATGGCACTGGCTGCTTCCACTGTGCTAATGGAGACATGAAATGCATGTAAGGGAACACCAACATTCCATCTCAAAGATATGAAGGGAATAGGCTAAGTTCATGGAAGGGGGAGTGGAGTGCTGGGATCACATGCAGGGCATCACACACGCCATGCAAGCACTCTGCCTCTGAGCTGCAGCCCAACATGCTGAATTCTCTCTCTTTTTCTTTCCTTGGCACATTCTTATAGAAAATTCTTGATAAATGATACATGATAATGATAAATTTTAAGACAATATATTTGGCCTTTAATCCAAATATTATCATAGAGGACTGTTATGTACCTCAAGTAAAATAAGAAGCCAACAATTTTAAGTATCTGGACCAAATGTTTTCTTGATCAAATGTGTGGAACAGGAATAAGAATCAATTAGAGATTGAGACACAGCTACATAGTTCAGAAGTTGATGAACTAGAGCTGGAATACCTGAAATTGATGGGGTCCATTCATCCCCCAATTATTATGTTGAGACCACTCCTTAGTCTATATGTAGTTGTTAGGCACAGTGGAAAGAATAACAGATCAGGAAATGAAAATGAGAGCTGGAGTTCTAGCCTCAGGACATTTTTCACTCATTCAGCCACAGTAGGCACTTGGCTGGATAACTGAATGGCTGTGCTCCATTTGATAACCTGTCCATGTGTGAAGGAAGAGAGACAACAGTAAAGCAAATTTAATAGGATATATATTTACAAGTCAGGGTCCAGCCAGACAGCTCAGCTGATTAAAGCGCCTGCTTAGGCAGACGCAGGGGCTGGGGGTTCAATACCCAGGCCTGCCGTGCTGGCCCCACCCCCAAGGTATGCTAAGATGGCAATTGAGACTGGGCATTGCAGCACATGGCTGTAATCCCAGTACTTGGGAAGCTGAAAACAGGAGATCATGAAGAGTCTGATCTGTGTAGTGAGCTCCTACAGATCCTGTGCTAAATACCTAAAATAATAAAATAATACAAGCTGGATGTGGTGGCAGGTGACTGTAATCTTTTTTTTTTTTTTTTTTTTTCGGAACCGGGGATTGAACTCAGGCCCTTGCGCTTGCCAGGGAAGCGCTTATTCCACTGAGCCTTCTCCCCGGCCCAGGTGACTGTAATCTTAACATTCAGGAGGGTGAGGCAGGAGGATTGTCACAAGTTCAAGGCCAGCCTGGGTTAACAGAGTTCAAGGAAAGTGTGAACTACATAGCAAGGACCTGTTTCAAAAGACAAAAACAAAAAAGATGCATATTTAAAACAGACAAAACTTAGCAAAGTCTATGTGAAAGCTCCTTTTACTATTTTCTATACAACTTCTTTTAAGTTGAAAGTATTATTTCTAATTAATATTTTTAAATATTTTATTTTGCAGCTGGGAGTGTAGCTTAGTCGTAGAGTGCTTGCATAACATGCTCAAGGTCCTGAGTTTGAGCCTAAACAATTTTTTGTAAAAAATGAACACACACAAATTACTTTTTTTTACTGACTTTTTAAAAAAAATTATTGACTTTTTAAATTTTATTTTTTAAAGAGAATACAAAATAGTAACTTTAAAAAATTAGAAATGATACAGAATTTCACTAAACAAAATATGAATTTGACAGTATTTGTTGTATTGTATAGTGTTGTCTCCAACTCAGTTATTCAGATTACCAGATCTATGCATGCAAAATTGGAAGAAAGAAAAAAAGTTATAAGAAATTAAGAGAGAAAAAGGGGGAAAAATGATCAGAGAAGCCAAAAAAAATTAAACATCAAGTATTCCTTTCCATACACCATCAGATATCCACAGTACAGTTATCCAAGCTGGCCTGCGTACATACATAGATGCATCTCTTATTCTGAGCATTTAGCCATTGCCTGATGTGGTTCTAGATGTGAGATGTTCACAGGAGAACAAGATACAGGCCATTATCCTCAGGCCGCAGCCCGGAGCAGGAGGAAGAAGTAAAAGGGCAAGAATGTTGCCTTGTTTGCCTGCTTTGAGAGCTTGACAATGGTTTTCAGGATAGGCAGTCAGGGAAGCTCTTCATAGACGAGGGAAAGATGGGGCTTAGAGACAGGAGACCTCATGAAATTTTGGGCATCAATGAAATGTGCAAGCAGACAGACTGTGGGATACAGGGAAGATGCCTGAGTGTACGGGCAGCAAAATGAAGCCACCTGCCTCCTGGAGACAGACAATAAGATTACCAGGTATCAGGGCCCAGACTGAGGCCACCACAGCCAACGAAGTAACATAAGAAGCACAGATATAAGCAAAACTACTTAAGGTGGAAAAGGTCGAACACAAGTGTGCTTATGGATGACCTTTGAAGTGAAATGTCCGAGAGACCTAAGTCCCCAGATTGATAAATATAAGTAACTGGACTAAGGGCAGAGCTCCAAATTAGTGTTGCTAATAATGAACTATGAGGCATGAGGAGAATGTCAAGTGATCATAACAAATGAAAGAAGTGAGTTTTCGAGAACAGGATGAGCTTTACTGGCAGTAAGGATAAGGTACTAGCCAATTAACACACAACAGGATGAGGAGAGATTGTTGTTAATAGGAAAAACCCTGAGAACAGTACTGGCTTCCATAATAAAGGGAAGTCAGCAAGGCAATACTGCTGCTTCAAAAGTTGATGAGGGAATGGGAATTTCCACTCAATTATGAGATACAAGAACCAAGATGAGAAAGTACACAAATGTTCTTAACAAGTGCCTGGTGGGAGAGTTTCTTTTCTTTTTCGACTTTAGTGGTATGAAAATTTAGAAAAACAGTAAAAATATGAGTATCTTAAGCCATGTGAAATCCTAAAATTTGACCATTTTTGACCTACAGAAAAGAGCAATTTCATGTTCCAAGTGAAAACTGGAACTTCAACAATTATTGACACATGGTCAGGTTCATTTCATCCAAATCCCCATCTAATACCCTGACACATTGACTGATACAAAACAAATATCTGGTCATTTTGTTGGGCTTTTGTTTCATTGATTTTTTTTAATTTTAATTTTAATTTTTATTTTTTGGCTGGTTCAACCTGCCCTGAAGTCTGGGCTGTCATGGCATGTGGTGATGGGGATTGAATCACAGTTCGCTGGACCTGCCTAAGCTTGCCTAAGCAAATGCTTTAGACCACTGAGCAATCTCACTGGCCCTAAACTTTTGTTTTAATTATTTCATATCTATACAAAGAAATCCAAGTTACTGACTTCTGTGCATTCATATTGCTAGACTCAAATTATGCAAACACATACATTTTTAGTTAAGTGTTTTATTTTCTTAGTAACCTATGCACATGGCACGGAATTCAGAAGGCACCAAAAAAGGCTAGTGAAGTCCTCTTCCACCCTGGTGCCCCAGTCAACAGCTTGCAACCCTTGTCCACTTGCCAACAGGTCTCCCTATTTGGAGTCAACCAATTCTAACAATGTATGCATCTTTTGGAGCTGTTTATGCATAATTCAATAAACAGGTTACAAACTACTCACAATCTTCTGCACCTTGCTTCTCCCGCTTAATAATTAGTTACGGAGAACATTTTATACCGGCACATAAAGAGCTTCCTCCTTTTTTAAACGATCATCAGTATTGAATTTCTGAGTGATAATATATTTAGCTAATCAAATCACTATTGATGGCCTTTGAGGCTATTTCCAATTTGCTGCCATTACAGATGATGACTCGATGACTCGTCTTATGCAACTGTCTTGCACAAAAGCAAGTAAGCACATCCATAGGAGAAACTCATGGCACGTGGAGTTGCTGGATGGAGGAGAATGCACACCTATAATTGGGAAAGAGGCGGCCAGCCTTTCTCCCTCAGGTGAGAGCTGCTTGAGTGCTGCTGGTACCCCTGGACCACACAGATGCTTGGCTACTACTTTTCATTTTCCTCAACGGTCCTGTAGGGGGTCTCTTCAGTAAACTCAGAAACACCCCTCTTGTCTCAGCTTCCTATGAGTCTCCTTCTCTGGCTCTCAGCCCCCACAGCCTGCCCTTCTTCCTTTTTCTTTCCCCAGAGGCCATACATAGTTTTCTGGCTACCTTTCTTCCATCTAAGTCAGCCCTATGAGCAGCAGCCATTTTAACTCTGCTAGTGTTGTTCCCCTGGACTCAGTCTCCTAGTGACCTTCGGCAGCACCTGCTGTGCCAATCCCCAGGCTTGTGACAACCCCACCACGCATTCTCTCCATCACCAGCTCGGAACTGTTAGCTATTACAAGAGAAGGTCATGAAGTTGGCGTTACTACAAAGCCAACCTCAGCAGGGTCTCAAGGGCTTGAAGATAGTCCTTTTATATCTGTATCAAATTTCTCTCAGTGATTGCTCCAAATACTCTCCCTTTGCTCACATCCCCTATCCCACTCTTGCTCCAGACCCCTTCAATCAAGGGACTAGCATTGATTTCAAGGAAAGGACATGGTTCATCAAAGCAGGGCTTCCCTCAATCTCTCCCTTTTCACCTTTTCTGCATATTCTCCCATGCCTTTCACCTCCCCTACCCCAGCCCCATGACAAGAAGGTACTTTGTCCTTAAGGCCACTCCTTCCACTTGTGCCCTTGGCCCCAGGTTCTCCTGCCTCCTATCCGTTTGTTCCCAGAAGCCATCCTCCTTGCATCTCTCTACTGCTTTTTTGTTCCTTTGATCTACAAATACTCCCTTTGTATCTGTGTCATTGCTCTACATTACCACCAAGCTTTTGAAATGTAGTCAGCTTTAAAATTATGTAACTGGAAAAAATAAAAAATAAAAATAAAAATAAATAAAATTATGTAACTGGGCCGGTGAGATAGCTCAGCGGATAAGCACCTGCTTTGGCAAGCACAAGGACAAGGGTTTGATATCCAGTCCTACATGCTGCGTCGGTCCTGCCCTCAGTGGGCTCACTGAGCCAGCAAAGGAGTCTGGGCATGGTGGCGCACACCTGTAATCCCAGCACTGGGGAGGCTGATAATGGGAAGATCTCTACAAGTCTGAGCTGTGTAGCAAGAGCCTGTACCAAATACACAAATTTTAAAATAAATAAGTAAATAAAAATATAAAATTATACAACTGACTTATAGGGCTTCTGGCTTTATTTTCTCCATCCAGGTTGGCTCCAAAATTTAACAGAAAAATCACAAAATACTAATAAGCAAAAAGAAGAAAATAAAAATCAGTCACAATACCATCAACCCATCTATTGACATTTGATGCAGTTCTTTTCAATTTTTAATATGCATATACAAACATTTATGTATTTTTTATAAAATTGTATAGTATTATACATACTATTTTGTTGCAATATGCTTTGGGGATTGTTATTTTGCTATTTGTCTGGCCTTGATTAGTAAATTAACTTCTTCCTGTGTATAATGTGTTTTATTATAGTAACTACCTCACGGGGTTGTTATGTGCATAAAGTGAGATAAAAATATGTAAAACTGCCTGACACATAACAAGTTAAATTGCTAGCTATTATGGTCTTCCTACATCAACAAATATAGTGCTATCTACTAATGTAACAAATTCTGTCACTGCAGTGTCTAACAGGAGTGCAGAAAACCACTAAAGCGACTTGCCACCTCACATTCATTTGGCAACAAGTGTGTGGGGTATAAACTCCTAAAAGCAGAATTTCTAGGTCACAGCAATGTGTCTTTGTAATTTTGATAGTTATTGTAAAATTGCCCTACATCGGGTACCAGTTACCACAATTTCTTCAAATTACAAATTATTATACAACTACTGTAGAAGTCAGTGTGGAGAGTCTCCAAAAGCTAGAATTGGAGATTCCATTTGACCCAGCTATTCTCCTTCTAGGTATTTTCCCAAAAGAACTGAAAATATCATACCACAGCCATATACGTGCATCCATTTTTATAGCAGCACAATTTGTCATAGCCAAATCTTGGAAGCAACCCAAATGTCCATCTACTAAAGAATAGATTAAAAAGACATGTTTTTAAAAAATATAATGGAGTACTACTTACTCAGCCATAAAAAGGATAAAGGCGTCTTTTATAGGTAAATGAATGTAAAGTGAAACCATACTCATAAGTGAAATAATCAGGCCCATGTATAAACATTGTATTGTCTCAATAGTGTGAAAGAATGAACAAGTAAATAAAATCTGAAATGTATACTAACTATTGTGAATTGGGAAGAAATTGTTCAAAAGATATGCTGAGCTGTAAAAGGCTCAACTCAACAACTTCTGACACTGCCAGTCATGTGGATAACCCCCTACTATTATAGACTATTGGAATATATTGGATTATTTTGCTGAATTCACGCACCTGCAATATATGAATGGCAATGGAATACCCATCTCTGACAAAAGTAAAAAAAAAAGGGGGGGATATAAATGAAGGACCATTTTGTAGTAAAAAATATATATCTGTACATACAAAATAGCATAGATATAAAGCTAGTACAATGAAATGAAAGTTTTGAACTAATAGTGTTTAGACAAGATATCATGTCTGCATCTTGTACTATGAATAACTACTACAAAGAGAACAATATATGATGCATCGATTATTGTAACTCTCCTACTAGCCTGTTTTGAAACTATCTCATTGCTACTTCTTTCTCAATAAAATTAATACAAAAAAGAAGAAAGAAAAGGCAAAGGGAAAATGAAGAAAAGAAAAAAGGAAAAAATGTGTATGTACAAGATATTTAAGATTGTTATACAGCTAGTTTCTTTGAGTTCACTAAAAAGAAAGTTTTGTGTTAATGTAGTGTAGACAAGCTATCGTGCCTATATCTTCTACTCTGAATATCTCCTACAAAGACAACAATGCACATTGCCGCAACTATTGTAACTGTCTTAATAACCTGTGTTGAAACTCGGATTCATTGTTATGTTCATCTTTTTTAAAAGAAAGAACAACTGGGATGGGGGAAAGGAGAAAATAAAGGGAAATCTATATGGATATCAATATAAATATGTAGCTAAAATAATTGTACTACTAATTGCTACTGGTTTATTGAAATGAACAGTAGATGTTTAATTGTTTGGTCAATTTTGCATGTCTATATCTGCTAATCTGAGCAACTACTTTGAAGATTACAATGTGCAGCATAACAACCATTGTTAATTTGCTGTTATCTTGTTTTGAAATTGTGTATCTTTTTTTGTATTTTGTTGTTTTATTTTTTGTTTGTTTGTCTTTTTGAGACAGGTTCTCACTATGAAGTTCAGGCTGATCTTGAACTCAGTTAGTAGCCCAGGCTGGCCGTGAACTGTTGTTTTGTTTTTGTCCTTGTCTTTTGTTTTCCTCTTTAAAATAATTTTTTTTTTTTTGGCGGAATCGGGGATTGAACTCAGGCCCTTATGCTTGCCAGGGAAGAGCTTATTCCACTGAGCCATCTCCTCGGCCCCTAAAATATTTTTTAAATTACAAATTATTGGAGGGTGAGGCTGTTTCCCATTTCTCATTGAAACAAGCCTAGTCTGTGAGGAATATTCCTAGGACTTTGCATAGGTCTATGATTATTTGGCCAGTTCAGGGGAAAAGTGTGAATAAAAACACAGAAATCAGAAGCAAATGGTGTGCATAGGAAATGTCTACAACTCATGACTTAGGGCCTGGGAGATAGCTCAGTGGAATAAGCGCTTGCCTGGCATGCACAAAGTCCTGAGTTCAATCCCTGGTATAGCAAAAAAAAAAAATTACTAGAACTCATGACTCAAAGAGGTGAGAATGGCAAGACGTGAGGCTGAAAAATAAAGTGGAACCAAAGTAGGAAAGATTGTGAATGCAACCGCCATTCAGACATTTAGTCACCAAATATTTATTGACCGCACACTACAAGGCCAGGCATTGTATTAGATCCTCGTTTACGTACTAAACCAAAATAAGAAAAGATTCCTGCCCTGGCCAGCTTACAGTGTATCAAAAACGTGCAAATACTACTACTACTAATAATAATATATAACTATTCATTACTACTATTACCATTAGTATGTTAGAATGTGGTAAATTCCATGGAACAGAGAAAAAGTAGAACAGCTGAAAGCAGATCTGGAGTACAGGAATTGGGGGCAGGGAAATACAGGGGTTACCACTTCATGGACTTAGAACTTATTCTACAAGGAAAAAAGTCACTGAAATAAGCATTTACTTCTATTTATTATTTTTGACATTTCCTCATATGGTCTAACCTGATGCTTTTCTTTAAATCATGCTCCTTACCTACTTAAATCTCTTTTCTGGGGGACACGGTCTCACTATATAGTTCAGACTGGCATTGAACTCACTATATAGCCCAGGCTACAAAGATCCTCCTGTTTCAGCCTCCTGAATGCTGGGATTATAGGTGTGCACCACCGAGCCCAGTTGTAATGTATTGTAAAATAAACTTTTAAAGACAAGAATGCATGGAAATTCAGTGTCACATGCTATAAATGCTTGAAAGGGAGATATAAAGATACTTTGCCCTGGCTTTCTCCTTCCCTTCAGAGCCAGTGTCTACATGAGAAGCAGAACTTTCTGAATTGTGTGCTTACTGCTTTCTGGGCAGTTTGCTGTTTCATACGGAGCAGATATTTTCATTTCCACAATAACCTTATGAGGAAGGTAGTGTCATTGTCCCCATTTCCTCAGGAGGTATCCTGAGTAAAGTGATTAACTTCTTCATGCCTCAGTTTTCTCCTAAATAAGTAGGGACAAAAATGGGGACATAAGCAGGCCTCTTGGCTTCTGCTCCCTTCCCCTCATGCTCAAGGGAGACTGGGAGAAGGGCAGGAAAGGAACAGAGATTCCCAGCTACCTGATTTCCTGCCCTACCACACGTCAGTGATTAAGACTAGAATTAAATCACTGCTTTAAAATAAAATACCGCCTCCAGAGTTCAATCTATTTGTCACCATAATTTTCCTGTGCCATCAGGGAAATGCAAATTAAAACTACATTAAGACTCCATCTCACCCGTCAAAATGGCTATCATTTGGAACACAAACATAAATACTAGTGAGGGCATGTGGAAAAAAAGAACTCATTTAGGCACTGCCTGGAGGAATGTAAATTAATACAGCCATTATGAGAATTAGTATAAAAATAAAAGAAAATCAGTATGGTGGTTCTTCAAAAACCTAAAATAGACCTACCATTTGATGCAGTCATACCACTCCTTGGTTATATAGACAAAGAGCTTAAAGTCAACACACTATACAGATACGTGCAATGAATGTTCAGTATGGTACAACTCATAATACCCAAGATATGGAAGAAGCCTAAATACTCATCAACAGATGAATGATAAAGAAAATATGATATATAAAAAGAAGAAAGATATCACATAATGTTTTATTTTAGATCTAAATATCTGTCTAAAGATTTGTGTATTTTTGTTGTTGTTGTTTTTTGTTCTTTGTGTTCTAGGGAAGGGTCTATAGGGTGTTCAGGGTCTCACTACTAGATCGGACTTGTAGTGATCTGCCTGTTTGTAGCTTCCCAAGAGCTGGGATTACAGGTGTGCACCACCACGCCCAGTCTCAGTTGATGTCTCAGCATGCCCCAGGGGCGGGGCCCACATGGCAGGCCCAGGGATGGACCCCTGCACCTAAGATTCGGGTATTTGAAAAGTGCTTGGATCATCATGAAGTTCCCTACTCATCCACAGGTGAGTTCATAGCTGGCTCTTCCCTTCTCTTTGCTCCCTGATTGCCGTGAGTTGAACATGCTCTTCCACCATTATGCTTCTGCCCAAGAGCCAGTCACCCATAGCCTAAACCCTGTAAGTCTGTGAGCCAAATAAGCCTGTCCTCCTTTTAAGTAATGGGTGCCAGGTATTTTATCCCAGTGAGAGGAAAGTGATGTGATGTGCTATGTGCACCCTGTGTTGCAGCAGAGATCATCTGTGATAGAAATTCCTAAGAGCAAGCACACTACCCCTGTGTAAATGAGTGAGTGAGTAAAGGACCATCAGCTTCCTTTCTTTAGTTTATAGCCTAGTGAATATGAGAGTACATTATCTAGTAAGCAAATGGCTTTTTTCTTCTTTCCAATATTTGGAGAGCTCCAAGAAGACTCAGACAGCCCAGCACTTCTATTGAGGTTTCTATTTGTAAAGTGGGATTAGATGAAGCTTGTTGCTTGGTAACATGTGCTCTATAAACCTTTAGAATTTGGTATAATAAAATAAAGCAAGTGCGTCTACTGTTTTATTTAGCTTTGTGTTTTTATTCCTTTCTTGTCATCACAATCCAAAGACTGATACAATGCTTGGTAGTTTTCCAGGTATCCGTAGTCCCTAACCATAACGGTTGTGGCAAGCATCTAGGAAGTCAGATGCTTTTCTTGCCAATCAGAGAGCATTCAGGAGGCTGTGTATACATCTAATGTGTCACTGAGACCTTAGCAAGTCATAAAGTCTCTTTTTGCGTTGACTGTATTTTTTCAGCCAGGGTTTCACTATGTAGTTCAGGCTGACCTTGAATTCACCATGCAGTTCAGGCTAGTCTGTCTTGAACTATGGTGATCCTGCTGCTTCAGACTTGTGCATGCTGGAATCACAGGCAGGCACCCCCATGCCCAGCTCCACATAGTGTCTCTTTAATTGCATATAATTTAGCTGGAATATGCAAGTTAACTTAAAAAGATGCAAAATGACACAAAGCTGTTCCTAAGCATTTTAGGAGCTTCTAGAAAAGGTAGCTTATTTTCTTAAAGAAATTAGATTTTCTTTTAAAGGAAGTGTATCCTTTAGTCAGTCATTTTAAACAACTGAATAGTCATACTTGGCGAAGTACCAAAACTCAAGATATACAAGTTAAATTTTTGATAATAAATATAATCTGACCAACATATTTGACAAAATAAACATACCTACCTATACTCTTACCTCCATCAGTGGCTTTCTTATCTCAAGTAACATTGAACATAACAAATGATTTCAAAAAGTGGGCTCTCATAATCAAAATGTTATTTGAATGAGCTATGAGTATATACGTGTACAACATAAACAAGCTTTCACTGCAGGCAGAAACATAACATCACTTTGGAAAATAGGCTGGAAAGTTTTGATAAAGTCAAATATGCATTCACCATACAACATAGCAATTCTACTAGATATTTACTCAATATAAATTAAAAGTCACAGCCACACAAAGACTTAAACAAAAATGGTCATAGTATCTTTGTCAATGATAGCACTCACGTCCATTGCCAGGTGAATTGCCATTACCGAGTGCCACAGATGTACAGTGCAATATGATTTGACAGTTAAGGCAAGGAGCTACTGATAGAGGAAGCAATACAGATGGATGCCAAGACATTTTTTTTCAAGAAAAATCAACCAGACACAATAGACTATGTACCATGTGATTCCATATATATGAAATCCAATAATAAAGAAATCTAATTTGGAGTGATGAAGAGGGTGTCAATGGTAGTCAGTAGCTGGCGGTGAGAATGGAGGAGGATTAACTGCAAAGAAACAGTGGAGATTTCTCTAGCAATGAAAATGGTCTATATATCTTCATTGTAAGCTTAAAATAGGTGCAATTTGTAATATGCAAATTGTACCTCATTATAATTTATTTTAAAACTGCACAAGTGGAAAACTTTAAAACTGAAGATTTAAACTTATTTGTGCTTAGCAAGTAGTAGGTGTCTTGTGTGAACTGTACACCAAGATATAGCACCTACAATTAAGCCACTGTGTGGTATCTTTGAACATGATCAAATGCACAGGCACCTAGGCATGGTGAAACTTATTGGGCTCTGTGCTATTTGGGCAGAAAGCATAAAGTTTATCAGGTTCTTTTTAAAAAGTGCCTATGGGGGCTGGGGAAATAGCTCTGAGGCATAAGAGCCTTCCCAGCAAGCGCAAGGGCCCAAGTTCGATCCCTAGAACTTGGGATCGCATGCTGTGCTAGACCCAGAACCCCAGGCACTCTGCCTGCCCTAGAACCAGGCATGGTAGCACATGTGTGTAATCCAAACTGCTTAGCAAGCACCCATATTTTTAAAATGTTTATGATGTAGGAGAAATTGCACCAAGAATAAAAAGTACAGTTTTCATCCAGCTGGATAGAAGACCAACATGTACACTACTGCAAGCAAGAGATATAGAAACAGGGCAAGTGCAGGAAATAGATCTCTATATCACCACGAACGATGACCCATCACCATCATCTTGAAGGGTGCATTTTAACTCAGAGACCAATCAATCTGCATATAGCTTGACTAACGGGTTAACATTATCCCTTAGTTCTTGTACACTGTTCAGATCCACAGTCTCCAAAATGAGTGTATGGTGAAGGTTTAAATAAAAGTCACATGGTACGATTTGAGGGCCCCAGACAGATCAATGCTATCTAAAAGAATTCAAGGTTGGGGGGGGGCTAAGACCAAGAACTCCTCTGGGAAGCTAGCGTTTATTTGGTTAATGATGGAGGGGGATACTGATGAAAGTGTGGGAATCTGAGCAGGGCCTTGGGAGTTCACTGAAAGATTTCTCCAAGTAATATATTGTGTTAATTTAGAACTATGTTATCTCCAGAAAGACTGTCACTGCAGGACCGAGATGCCTATAGCTATAGTCTTTATCTAGTTATTTGGGTCCTCAGCTGTGGCCTTATCTTTCCCTTTGAAGCATCATGGCCTCAGAGGCCACTCCAGGCCTCAGCCTGGACCAGTGGCTCACAGAGGTTCACTTACTGAGTCTGCTGCCCCTCTCCAGACAGGGGCCTGTGCCTGGGACAGACACAAGTAAACACAGAAAGCCAACTGGATAAGCTTAGATCCTGCCCAGAGCCACTTCATAGCAGTCTCTATCATTTGACTTTGTCTAAATCAGCTCTAACAGTAATCAAATGTCAGAAAAATTGCTATCAGTGACTAGAACAAAGAGTTAAAAAAATGGTACAGAGCAAGAAGGCTTAGCTGCATGGCCAACCCACAGGGAATTCCTTTTCCTTCCCAGCAGTATGGGTGAACTTTCTTTTGCCTTTTAGTATTTGGCTAAAAAATTCTACTAACATTTTTATAAATGTTGGAAATTGGAAGAGGATCTCATCTGGAACATTTAGGTACCTTTACAAGTTTAGAAATTAAAAGATGGAAGGGATAGATAAAGAATCTCAGCTTAGAATTCAGCATACAAGCACACTTAACTGGGAAAGATTATGACATGTTTTTATCAGAGGAATTTAATATCACATTTTTGCAGGTGGTGATACTAACACGTGAAAAGTGTGGTGTTATGGTCATTCTGAGGTGTCACATTTTTTTATGTATTTAGTACAGGTCTACAGCGTCTCACTACCTAGATCAGACTCATAATGACTCTCCTATTCTCAGCCTCGGAAGTGCTGGGATTACAGGCACATGTCACCAGGCCCAGTCTCAATGGCAGTTTCAGTGCACCCCGGGGGTGGGGCTGGCACGGCATGCCTGGGATCAAATCCCAGTCTCTGTGTTTGCCTAAGCAGGTGCTTTAGTCCACTGAGCTATCTGGCTGGCCCTTGGGTGCCACATTTTAAAGATGATGATAAACTGGAAAATGTTCAGAGAGGTCAATGGCTAGAATCACCACTAGAAGCCACCTCAAAGAAAAATGACTAGTATAGAAGATCTAGAGCAAAACACATCTGCTTTGGGGGGCCATGGAGATAACTCAGTGAAATAAGTGCTTGCCTGGCAAGCATAAGGTCCTGAGTTCAATCTCCGCTTCCACCAGAAACATCTGTTTCAGATATTACCAAATATTGAAAATCTATCTAAGCAGGAGAAGATGGATTTTGCTTGTTCTGTGGCATTCTTTACCACAAACCAGGACCAAAAGATGGAAGGTTAAGTATCAGGAGGGCATTATAGTTCAATATCATTAAGGACCTTCGACTGAGAAGAACTTCGCAATATCTGAAAAGCTAATTGATTTTCTTTATTTTTTGTTTGCTTATTTTGTTTTGTTTGAGACAGGGTCTCACAATGCAGTGTAGGCTGCCCTTAAACTTGCTGTGTAGACAGCTGACTCCTTTCAGTGAAAATCCAGATAGAGGTAAGAGAGTCCTGAGCCTCTCTCCTTCTCCTCCTCCTCCTCCTCCTCCTCCTCCTCCTCGTCCTCCTCCTCCTCTTCCTCTTTGTCCTCCTCTTTGTCCTCCTCCTCTTTGTCCTCCTCCTCCTCCCTCAGATGACTGAAAACTACAGAGGGTTGGGGTGTGACTTAGTGACAGAGCACTTGCCTAGCATGTGTGAGGCCCTGAGTTCCAGGCCCAGCACAACAAAACAAAATAAATCTTACAAATGAATTTTTAAAATATGTTTATTTTAACTTAACTTTTAATTACACAAGTAACAGACATGTCCCGCGGAAAGATTTGAAACTACAGATACACAAAAAGAAAGCACATAAAAATCAAAATCATCCATCCCCTACCTACCAGATACTTAACAGTTTTGCATACAACCTTACAAACTTTTTTGTTTTATTTAGTGCAGAGTCTACAGGGTCTCACTACACAGCTCGGACTCCTAGTGATTCTCCTGTGTTAAGCCTCCCGAGCACTAGGATTACAGGTGCATGCCACCACGCCCAGTCTCAATTGCTGTCTCAACGTGCCCCAGGGGCGGGGCCGGCACCGCAGGCCCAGAGATCAAACCCTGGTCCCTGTGTTTGCCTAAGCAGGTGCTTTAATCTGCTGAGCTATCTGACCAGGCCTCAGACATTTTTCTGTCATGGATCTATATTAAATACATACATATACCTATAAAAAAGATGAGATACCATTAATCACACTGCTTTTTTAGCTTCACAATATAGCATAAATTCTTTATATGTCAAGTGATATACAATTACAGTATTATACATGGCTACAGAGATTTCTATAGAACAAATGTACAGTAATTTGTTTAACCCAATTTTTTCCAAAGCATATTATATCCCTCGAAAACAATAATGTCCATTAAACATTTGGAAAATTCTTTATATTAAATCACCTTTATTGGGTTTTCACAACATGAAAGAAACCAGTTTAACTGAATTTACCAAACTGACTGGACCATTGAGCCTCCCATACACACATCTCTTTAATTTTCTAGTTTTTCACACTTTATAAAACACCCTGAGAAATGTTCCCTTAAGTTAAGTCTAAGGGGCCGGGGAGATGGCTCAGGAGAATAAGCGCTTGCCTGGCAAGCGCAAGGGCCTGAGTTTAATCCCCAGTTCTGAAAAAAAACAAAAAACAAAAAACACTTATTCTAGTGTTAGATATTAGGTTTGTTAGTTCTTTGCTTGTTTTTTGAGGTAAGGTCTCATTCTGTACTCCAGGCTGGCCCCAAACTTACCATGTAGCTCAGGATGAAGTCAAATTTGCAATCCTTTTGTCTCAGCCTCCCGAGTGATGGAATTACAGGTGTACACTACAATACCTCACTTTTTTAACACAATATTTACTATTTTAACCATTTTAAATATACAATTCAGAGGTACTACACTCACAGTGTTTTGGGGTTTTTTTTTTTTTGCATTCACAATGTTGTGCAACCATCACTGTTATCTACTTCCAAAATTTTGTCATCCCATTTCTCCTTGCCTTCAGCGCTGGTAACTACTTAATCTACTTCCTGTTTCTATGCCTTTGTCTATTCTAAATATTTCACAGTAAAATCAGATAATGTTTGTATTCTTTTTTTTAAAATAGTAAATATTTATTGTATAGCAACTTCATTTCCACTACATGGCAATATATTTTTAGTCTTAATTTCTGGCTTATTTCACTTAGCATAACGTTCCAAAATTTATCCACGTTGTAGCATGTGTTGGGATTTCACTCCCCTACTCTGGGTCCTCAATATTTTGCATGCAAATACTCAGTGTCCTCAGCATTGTTTCTTGAAGACAGAATGTTTTTCAGAATTAAGTTTTCAGCATTTACAAAAACACTTTTTTCTTCAAGAAAAATTTCTAGAAAAAAATGTTATATTGGGGGCCTGGGACATAGTTTTATGGTAGAAGCCTGCTTAGCATACACTAGAACTTTGAGTCAGTTTCAAACAGAATTTAAAACAAAACAAACAAAAACCTAGAACTGCTGTATGAAAAATGTGCATCCTTTGAAGAGTTTCTGATACATACATCCAAATGTCCTCTTAGACAGTAGGAGCCCAGCAAATACAAAACAGTATTCCACATATCCTCCACAGTTTTGGATTTTATATGCATTTTGAAAAATCTCTGCTAATCAACTTAGCATGGGAATATATTCCAAGTCATGCTGAAGGAAGTTGTAGTTCAACTTCCTCTGACAGCCCTAACTCGCTGTCCTCAGTACTTCCTTTGCTAGGGTTCCCCCCCTTACAACATGATCACCCAAGAACAGGACTTGAAGGAAACCCCTGTAGAGTTGTTTTTTTTTTTTTTTTTTTTTTTTTCAGAACCGGGGATTGAACTCAGATCCTTGCGTTTGCCAGTCAAGCGCTTATCCTACTGAGCCATCTCCCCGGCCCCTGTAGAGTTTAACAGAAGCCTAGTTAAGGAAGCAAACTAAACTCTCCCTTTAAGCAGAGCATGATGAGAAATGGAAAGTATTCTTAGATTCCTCTCTGGACAATGAAATTTTCAAGTATTTCCTCCATCAGCACAAAGCACAAAGCAGTTATTTCGAACTTTCAAGTGTAGCTTTCTCGTCGGAGTTTAGTGCAGTTAACCAGCACAAGGAATAAACTAAACTGTTAGAGGCCAGTTTTTCTAACCATACAATAAGCATGGAGGAAAAAGTTCTTTCGCTGGTACTTTTCAGGGCTAGTCAAACACTTCCGGGTGCCTAAAGGTGCAATGTTTTTATACTAGCTTTTGCCCATGTCTCTTGCTTCTCTGAAACAAACATACCAAGCATATTTTTACTTTGTTTTGTCTCAAGCTGTAGTTATAGTAAGACAAAGAAAAAATGGAGTGTGTGCTTTGTCAGTGGAAATTTGTTATTAATATGGAAATCCTGGAAGGATCATTTATTTGCACCAAACAAGAACTGGGGGAAATTAGCTTTCTGCATTTCATCATAAATCATGTATAATTCAGAGTAGAGAGAAAACTATTGATGAGGCTGAACAAAATGAGCTTCTTGTTGTCGGGAAGAATCAACATATTAGGTATAAATTGGTCTCATTTCCCAAGTATTTTCTTAAAGTATTCTCATATATGCCAACACGACTTCCACAGTCACATAGTAAAGATGAAGGCAGATGTTTTCACAGACTCAGTAAAAATTTACGAGGCCGAAGAAACCCTATAAATGTCTAGTCCAACTCTGTTTTACAAATTAGGCACCTAAATTCCAGATAAATAAAGTGACATGCCCAAAGTCAGTGACAGAACTAGAGCCACAAGTCAGGTCTCCTGAATGCTGTGCTCACAGAGAATGCAGTGTGGTCACTCCCCCAAAAGACTGACAGGAACAATTAGGTTACCATTTTCTTTCAGTGTCAGTAAAGCTGCAGAGATCTCCAATCTCATACAAGTAACTATCGGCCAATTTATTAAGGATTCACTTAATAACTGCATTCACTTAATGCAGCTCTTTCTGAACGAGCAGTCATTAAATCTTTTATTCATAAGTAAATGGAGCCTGTTTCTGAGATTCCTATATGATGTATGATTCTGTCTGCCTACACATTATAGACTTTGAAAATCAGTCTTGTTTCTGTGCAGAACCATACTGTAAGAATCTGGGAGTCACTGGGACTTCAGGGGAAACAAAGCTACCTTTTTGCCAGAGTACATATGACTCCCTTGACCTTTCTAAATGCACAATTCCAACTCTCTCATGGTGGGGTCTATCTGTATGATAGAGCTTTCAAGCTCAACTTCAGAGACCTTAAAATATTTAAAAACACTTCTGGCAAATTATAATTACTTTGCCCCATAGATCTCCAGAGTACTATATATATACATTTTTGTCATGAGTATTTATATATAGTTGCTTCTAGGTGAATTTAAAAATTTATGTTGTAGATGAAATTAAATATATCATGTAGTGTGAGTACTAATAATTTAAGGAGCAGGGACAACACAGAATTACAATATAAACTCACGTGTGTATAATAGCTCATTTGATTGGCCTTAATTCTATTTTTTTTAATTTTTATTTATGTGTGTGTGTGTGTGTGTGTGTGTGTGTGTGTGGCCAGCTCAGCCCACCATGGGGTGGCTGGCATGTGGTGCTGGGGGATTGAACCGCGATCCCTATGCTTTGCTAAGCTTGTTCCAAGTAGGTGCTTTAGACCACTGAGCCATCTCACCAGCCCTGATTGGCCTTAATTCTAAAAAGGCCTACAAAACAAGCCACCTGGATGAAAGTCTAAAGCAGTGATAAACCTATGGCATGCATGCTACGGTGTGCCGTTTGTAACACTGAAAGCTCCAAAAGGAGCTAAACCCACCCACCGCCTTTTAATGTAGGAATTCTTTTTGAGACAGGGTCTTGCTACGTAGTTCAGGCTGGCCTTAAGCTCACGGTGTAGCCCAGGAGAACCTCAAACTTGTGATGATCCTCCTGTGTTAGCCTCCCAAGTGCTGATACAGGCAGTGCCACCACATGCGGCTCTTCTCAAGTTTTTGAAATGTGTTATAAGAACACTTTAAAAAACCAATTTAAGAAAAATGACACAAGTTCAATCAAAATTCCACCACTATAGTATTGTGTGGTGAATTACATTGCCAAAGAAATAAGTCGTAACTCCCAGGATATGTGAATTTGACACTATCTGGAAATAAGGTCTTTCCAGAGGTAACCTAATTAAAATGAAGGACTGAGAAACTGTAAATGCAAGGCCTGGTGACTTCATTGAAAGGCCACCTGAAGATACAGGGACACAGCACCACATGTAAAGACAATGGCAGAGAGTGGAGTTATGTGTCTGCAAGGCAGGGATTGCCTGCAACCACCAGCAACTAGGACAGATTTTCTCTCGGAGTCTCCAGAAGAAACTGACCGCGTCCTTGCCATGATCTTGCACTTGTAACCTCCACATCTATGAGAGAACAGACTTGCACTGTTTTAAGCCACGTGATTGGTGATACTTCATTATAGCAGCACTAAAAGCCTACCCCATGTCTTTTTCTACTGAGAACTGATATAACAATTCTTTGGTAGGTCTAAGGGGACAAAATATAGGCTCACTATAATTTTTTGAAAGAAATAAACCACAAAATACCATGCAAAATTTACAAATGCTTTGATCTGAAAATCAATAAGGAGAGGAGCTGGGGAGATAGCTCAGTAGAATAAATGCTTGCCTGGCAAGCACAAGGGCCTGAGTTCAATTCCTGGTCCCACAAAAAAAAATCAATAAATAGAAAAATATTTAAGAAATGGATCCTCTCAAGAAAGAAGCTCAAAAGGCAATGGAGTAGAGAAGCAGATCTGTAGTCTCTGATATGAGCGACAGCATCCTACTATACAATTGAAATTAACTGGAAAAATCAGAAAGTATTGTATAGATGAGAAAACTGCATTGAGGCAATCATGATGACCAAGATTTAAAAGTTCCCTACACAACAGAGGATAAGGGACTCATCCTCACCCCCATTGTTTACTTTCTCCATCCTTACAGTTTTTGTATTTGAGATTTGCTGTCGTAGCTTTGTAAGTTTTTTATTAAAGTGTCAATACTACACGAAAAACTTTTTTTCTATCCGTGATCTACAAATTCAGCAAGAAATATCATTGCGATCACACCTCATTCCATTGGGGCCCCTTCATAGGTTTGAAATTGGTGCTCTAGAGTTGTGGCAGGAACTCTAAAAGAAGCTGAGTAACAAAGATTAATATTTATAGTTTGCTTCTCCTTCACCAATTTATAGAACCTTGTTTCAATTTCAGGAGACCTATCATGATCTCATTCATCTCCTAAATATTCAGTTCCATCTATTCATAGTTAAATAGAATCTACCTCTGCTTCTATATCTGTTCTGATTAATTTCATCAGGGTCACTGTCAAAAATTTCTTAGTGCCACCATCTTTGCCCCATTCTTGGGCATAGGTATACCAGATTTTCATCACTCTGATTATTTCCAATGACAAGGAAAAAAACTTTTGTTAATATTTTAGATAATTGAGGCTGTTTCATTAGCTGAGGCAATTTAAATCAATGCTCAGCTTCATTTCATGAGAATACATTTCCAGTTTTCAAATCGTTAATACTACCCAATTACTTACTTTGATTTAATTTTAATATATGATTTTTTTCTTCAGCTTTTGAGTAGAAATTCGGGGTTTAAACAAACATTGATAGACCTTTAGGACTAATTCAAAGCACATGATTCTAGCAGAAAATCCTTACCATATTAAGCCTGTGTTTAATCAAATCAATAGTCATGATTATGAATTAAAGATAATTCATAGAAATATAAAAGACTACAATTTATCAGCATTGTCTTTTTTCCACACTTAATTACAGTACAGAATTGATCAGGGCTAATTGGGTTGAATACAAATAGAGTGAAGCCCAATTACATATTATTTTCTTTTCATTCAATTAACTCTTATTCATCTTGTGCTTTCTCTAAGTACTCCGCCCCCAAAAACTAAATACCCAAGGACTCACATGCAAAACAAGCAATGCTTGGATGAGTATGGCATAACTGCTTTAGTTTTTTTTTTTAAATTACCTTTGCTTTTATTTTATTTTTTATAATTTTTATTCATTTTAATGCAAAAACATAAAATAGCAATAAAACAGTTTCTTTTTTTTTTTTTTTTT
>NW_004524639.1:951166-966615 GCF_000260255.1 Octodon degus
TTTGCAGGCAGTCTTATGCTTTTTAGCAGTGGTCTCTGACCAGGTTCTATCTTCTCCATGAACACTACCAATGGACTTAGTTTAGATATGTATTAAACTAAGAGGCATTTTCTCAAATGAGTTTAAATGCACTTTATTTTTAGACAACCTACATGACGTGTTTTTCCCTAAAAAACAATGCCTCCACTCCAAATAAATCACTGTCAAAATAAATGAAGCGTTCAAGATGACATCAGTCCCATTTGTCTAAAATCCTGGTGCTGTGTAGATGACAAGCAGCAGCCAGTTATGACAAGTGATAGATCCAAGGTTACCATCGAATCCATTAACATTTTTCCATTTCTAAACCATCCTTAAAGAAAATCATAAATGGGGTCACACCATCCTCCTGGTAGTCCAGGAGAGCAGCCACGCCATCTGGATTCATGTTTGCACCAATAAAGAACTGATAGTTTTTGAAGTTAGCAAGGATGTGCTTGATTTACTCTGCAGCCCCCGTCATAAACGGTTTTACTCTTTCTGGTCTTTGTTCTTCAAGTTTGCCTTTGATTGATTTCATATAATCTTTGATGTGTTTCTTGTAGGCCTCTTTTGTGAAGCTGGTTTCCTGCAAGTGATGGTTCATTACAATATCTACACCAGTGACTACTGTGCTTTCGGTGCCTTCACCCTCTGGGCCTTCAGCGGAGGCATTGCCACCAATGAGTGCGTTGTCAGTGGCACCCTCTGTTCTACTGACCATCTTGCCCTCTACCTCCAGGCACAGCCCGCCCGCGATCTCGCGGATCTTGTAAATGTCGGAGAACATCTCATCGTGGCTGATGAGGTCCCGGTAGATAATCATGATGGTGGCTGAGGGAGGTGGCGGCCGTGCAAGCTTAGCAGGAGCCCGGAGCTCAGAGCAAGCGCAGTGCAGCCGGAGCGGCGCTCGGGGGGAGGGGGGAGCGGGCGGAAAAGAATAAAACAGTTTCAAAACAGGTTCGTAGGATATTTACAATAATTAATGCATTGCATATTGTTGTCTTCATAGTAACTATTCAGACAACAAGATGCAGACATGATATCTTTTTTCTTTTTTTCCATAATTTTATTGATAAACAAATAGCAATGAGATAGTTTCAAACCAAATTGGTAGGACAGTTTCAATAATTAACACATTGCATACATTCTTCCTAGTGGTTAATTGCTGTACAAGATGCGGACATGATATCCTATTTACAAACACCATTAGAACAAATCCCTCTATTCATTAAGAGAACGTAACTATATATCTATCCTAACCACTTTGAATACACAGATACAAAATGGACATACATCTGTATACTCTTTTTTTGTTAAGTTCCATTATTTGAATATTATAGGTATGTAAACTCAGCAAAATATTCTAAAAGAGTCCAGTAGCCCATAACAGTATTGGGTCTTCTGCTTGACTGGCAATGTCAGAAATTGTTGACCTGAGTCCCCTACAGCTCAGCATAACAGCATGGCTTTACTTCTTATATTTCATTTTTATACTTTTCTGCTGGATGGTTAAGACCAAGGTAAAGCAGGACCTATGCAACAAGAGTTGTAGCTTTTGGGTCTGATAATGTCAGTGAAATCCCCTCAGGATTTATCCTGAGATCTTGTACCTCAGATTGTAGAACCTTTGTCAGTGTCAGCCATGTGGATGAGTCGCAGCCATTGCTTGGCCAATGTGCTCTCTGTGAAAGCCTGAGAGAATGTTTTCTCTCCATGTGACTCTCCTTAGGCACACTCTACATCATCGATCACTTTCCTCTTTGGCCCCATAATCTCCTTGATCAGAAAATTTGGGACACTGCCGAGTTACATGACGTTACAGTACAAGTTCTCATATGTCCTGAGTCTTAATTAACCTTGGAAGGCTCAGGCCAAAATGTTGGCTTTCCCTACAGCACTCCTTTTTCTCTAATTTTGGTCTGCAAACTTAGGTTGTTAACCATCCAGAAGACAAGCTTATTGTTATTACCATGCAACTTAGGCTGTTCAGCTTAACCTCACTATCTGTCCATGATATCTTATCTAAACACTATTAATACAAATCTTTCTTCTCATTGAACTAAGAGAAAGTAGCTGTAAACCTATCCTAACTCATATATATATATATATATATATATATATGATTTTTTTCCTTCCCCCCTTTTTTTCACAACAAAATTGTCTTACCTTTTCTTTATCAAGTGGAAGTTGGCACTGACTGAAAATATTATGAAAAATAGTATATACATTAAGTATATCATTTTTAAAAACAATTTCACCTTGTTAATTAGACAGATATATGCCATGAGAACTTACTATTGCATATGCTTATTGATTTCATTTATTATTTAGGCTTATAAGTAAGGATACATGTCAGTTATTGTGTTTGTTTGCTTGCTTGCTTTCTTTTTGGGACAGGTTCTTGCTATATAATTTAGGCTGACCTTGAATTGATTATGGAGCCCAGGCTGGCCTTGACCTTGAAGTGATCCTCCTGCCTCAGCCTCCTAAGTGCTAGGATTACAGGTGTGTCACCACACCTATCAAGCTGTCATTATTAAAAGTAGTCCAAATGAAGCATTTTCTAGACATTAGCTAGTTATAGATATATGGTTGTATCTTCAACATAGTTCTTTTATTAGCTGCTTAATTACAAGATCCAGCGCTGCTGCTGTTTCCCTGAGGAGTGTCTGCAAATATACTCAGAGAAGAAAATGCCTCTTATTTGTAACAGAGTTCAACAAATCTCTGGGCACTCTGCTTTTTTTTTTCCCCCTTTGGTATTTTAGGGAAAGGTCTACAGGGTATTCAGGGTCTTACTACTAGATCAGACTCAGAGTGATCCACCTGTGTACAGCCTCCCATGATCTGGGATTACAGGCATGCACCACCATGCCCAGTCTCAATTGCCATCTCAGTGTGCCCTGGGGGCAGGGCTGGCAAAACAGGCCTGGGGATCGAACCCCTGGCCCCTGCTGCTGCTTGCAAACACTTTAATCTGCTGAGCTGTTTGGCCGGGACCCTACTTTGCTTTGATATATGATTGCATCTTCAAGATAGTGAAGATTACAAAATAAAATTCCTGGAGTAAATAGAAAGCAAGAGAAATTCTCAAAGAATGCAGAAGGAAAAGCCAAAGAAACTTAGATGTGAAATGGAGAAAAAGAGAGTACATATAAGGCATATGTACAACAAAAAAAGCCTGTAATCTATGTGTAACAATATCTGAAACAGAGAATAAAGCTAATAAAGCTGCAATAATTACAAAACTAATTAAAGAAAAGTTTTCAAAGTTGAAGAACAAAGTAAGGCGAATGAAGAAGGCTCATGGGGTACTTTTAAAATCTAACAAAAAGAAAGCAATACCTGAGCACATCCTCAAGACTTATTTTAAATTTCAAGGGTAAACCAAAAAAAAAAAAAAAAAAAAACATTTGTAAGTGCTCAGACAGAGAAAGCAGGTTATCTACAAAGGGGCAAAAGTCAGACTGACCTCAGATTTTGCTTTTGCAATTCTAAATGTCAGATGACAGTGGAACAACTTCAACAGGGTTTTAAGGGAAAACAGGTTTGAACCAAGAATTCTATGCTCTACCGAGTTATTATCTGTGTATAAAGGCACCTGGAAGACATTCTCAGATACCAAGGAGTTAAGAAAGTATATTAACCAAGAACTTTCTGTGAAACTTTGGTTGAATAATTTGTTGCAGCCAACAGAAGAATTAAAAAGAGTAGGGAGATAACTGTATGAAAACTTGATTGTTAAAAGTGGTTTAAAAATGGAAGTCTAAAATGGTTACATGTATGATAGTAAACTTAAATGCAAAATAGATTTGTTTACTTTATTTCAATTTTTTTGATGGAACTGGGGATTGAACTCAGGCCCTTGTGCTTGCCAGGGAAGTGCTTACTCTACTGAGCCATCTCCTTGGCTGCAAAATAGATTTGTAAACTAGATCTAAACTTTTCAGTTAATGCAGTTTAAAACTGCAAAAGTGCATACCAAATATTCAACACATTGGGCAAATACTGTTTTGCTTTTGTTATGTAACATTATAAAGATGGATGTTGTTAAACCGAATATATGGGCTGGGGAGATGGCTCGGCGGTGTAAGCATGTGCCTGGCAAGGGCAAGGACCTGAGTTTGATCCCTGGTACTACATGCTGTGCTGGCCCTGGAACCTCAGGTACACCATTTGGGCCCCAAAACTGAGTGTGGTAGAACACAAGTGTAATCCCTGAGCTGGAGAGGCTGTGACAGCAGGATCAGTATGAACCCAAACTGCATAGCAAGACCCTGTAATAAATAAATAAACCAAATGTATGTTAGATTAAAGGGTTTTGTCACTGTGGGCAGGGCCAGTACAGAAAAGTCATTTTAGGGGGCTGGTGAGATAGCTCAGTGGTCTAAAGCACCTGCTTAGGCAAGCATGCAGGGACCTCAGTTCAATCCCCAGCACCACATGCCATGCCAGCCCCACCCCCAGGGTGGGCTGAGCTGACCATGAAAAAAAAAAAAGAAAAGAAAGGTCATTTTAAATGTTAATCTGACAAAATTATAAAGTGGTACAGTGTGTTTCCTTTTTTAAAAACTAACAAATTCATAGTGTTAATAGTGATAATGTACAGAGAAAATTTTAAAAGCACTGGTTGGAGAAAGGAGAAGATGTTTGACTTACTAATTGGGAAAACCAATAATTACTGCATCAGAAGGTACTTCACATAAGACAGTGTGTCATTGATCTTTACATTACAAATTCCTAGAATAGAAAATAAGTGAATATCCAAGAAAAAAAATAGTGGAAGAAAACTACAAAAGAAGTGTTAAGGTTTGGGTAAGAGACTTTGAATGAGATAGGGGTGAATTACACTCACAAACTGGTTAAAGTTCCAATTAATAAATTCTGAAGTGAGTAAAAAAATCAGTCTCTCATTCAAGTTACTCACATTTGTATAAAAAGAGAAGTTAAAGGGATTTCAACGTAATAGAAACTTGAGGTTGTAGAAATGGAGAGGAACATTATTAGGCAGAAATAAGGATGTTATAAGAAATTGGACCTTTAAGAGATAACGTGTTGCTCACCTAAGTTTTTTTGTTCAATATCTTGATATGGTAATTTTCCTGTTGTAAACTGATACAGATACATATATTTTAAAACACATTTAAATTTAATGATTTTATGTACTTAAATTCATTTAGTAATTGCTCAGTTAAAGAGACTACATGCAGCAGGTGCCATGGATCACACAATGCCAAATAATTTCAGCATTCGGGAGGCTGAAGCAGGAGAATCCCCTCAAGAGTCCTGCCTGGGCAACATAGTGAACTCAAGGCCATCCTGAATGACATAGTGAGAGCCTGTCTCCAAATGAATAAATAAATAAATTACATTTAAAAAATCTGGCACTTGTCAAAATGCCATTTCACAAAAGCAGTACAACAAAACCAACAGTAACAATAAATAGAAAAAGCCACATCTTTTTAATTCCTATCGTGATTATTAAAACATGATTTCTTAGGTGCATCTTCACTAATACTCTCAAGCAACACAAGCAATAAAACTCCACGGTAAACAAGATAAAGTACTAAACCAGAAGATGACTTTTTCTAGGCGTGCAAGTCTTTCTATGATGTTAGGGATTAAATCCAGGATCTCCTTTGTGAGAAGCAGGGACTTAATCACTGAGTGACACCCCCAGCTGTAGCATGCATTGTTATGTATTTCCCTCAATATTTCTTAATCTAAAGCCAAACCTGCCTTTTCAAAATGTATCCACAGTACAGAATATTACACACACACATTTGAATAAAGTAGTAAAGTTGGTACCATCTGCTTGGGATAGTTCTAGAGGTTCTAAATATATTCGATAGTGTGCCGTACATCTAAGTATTATGGCCAAAGTAAATGTAAAAACCAACACCAAAATCAAGAAGGGCCAACTCATGTTAAAAACTACATGCTAAAGCACACATACTTTGCTAACAGCTGAGAAGTCTCACTAAGAAACCTATGAGTGGCATCTTGTAAAAACTTCTGTAACTGATTTTTAAGCTATTTTAACTACTATGAGAAAACAATATGGCCTAACTTAACACTTATTATTATTATTATTATTATTATTATTATTATTTTCATTTATGTATTTGGTACAGGGTCTCACTACATAGATTGGACTCGTAGTGCTCCTCCAGTGTCAGCCTCCGCAGTGCTGGGATTACAGGCATGTGCTACCATGTCCAGACTCGGTTGCCAGTTCAGCAGGTCCCAGGGGCAGGTCTGGCGTGGCATGTAGGAAAGGTGCTTAGTCTGCTGAGCTATTTCACCGGCCCTTATTATGCTTTTAATTGCAAAAATAGTACCTGTTGATTGAATAAATTTACAAAATATAGAAAAAATATAGATAGAAAAGTCTTAAATCCTCATTATCTCGTGAATATGTGTGTCTACATGGTTTTTTAAACAAAATATTTAAAATATTTTTAGTTTTAATGCTTATAGTATTTTTATTAGCTAAATTCTACAACATGATTTTACATACCTAACTGCTTAATGAGTTTAATGTCAGTCTTTATTTTAAAAATTTCAGTTTTTGCTGTCTTTATTTTGCTGAAAAGATGCAGTAAACTAAATAGGTAAATTCTTTTATGACACACAGTGAACAAAGCAGATATATTTTAATACTAAGGAGAAATATATAATCATAAAAAACTGTACTGCTATTCCTCTTCTCTCAAAGTAAATGTTAAAATTTGCATGATGCCTTATATTTATATGATAACAATGTTGGACCATGAGAAATATGGGTCTTCAAGCCCATATCTTCTAAGATAGAGCATATGTGCATGATAAACCACCAAGAGTAAGGCCAGGGATATTGCCTGGCAAGCACAAGGTCCTGAGTTTGAATCCTGGTACCAAAAAAATACCCACTAAGACCACCAAAAACAAAACACTAGGAATAATCCCAAAGACAGAGAGGAGTATGATCAAGGCTCTTAACCCTGTAAAGAAGCCTGGTATCTTGTCCCCTGCCAGATGACAGCTTACATCAGTATGGAAAAAAGACTTCCCTTTTTTGTTTAAATTAAAAACATGAAAAATCAAAACAAATTCCTCAATACCATCATTGCTTGTACAGTGGTATTTACAATGGCATCATTTCTACAAGTTTTGCAGAATTCTCAGTTGAAGGCTCATTTGCTCTTGCTGATACCTAATGAAAGTAACTGTTGGGCTGGCAAGATAGCTCAGTGGACTAAGCACCTGCTTAGGCAAGCACAGGGACCAGGGTTCAATCCCTGGCACCACATGCTGTGCCGGCCCCACCCCCAGGTACACTGAGCCAGCCACTGAGTCTGGGCATGGTGGCACATGCCTGTAATCCCAGCACTGGGAAGGCTGAGACAGGAGGATTACCATGAGTCTGAGCTGCATAGTGAGACCCTGTACCAGATACATAAGTAATAAAAAAATAAATAACTATTGCTTCTACCACGCAATATGTCTTCCTGCATTTGGAAGCCACAAGCTTCAGCTTGACTACCTCCATCGTAGAGCCCTTGTTCTTCTTAGCTACCCTACCTAGCCCTTCTTTTTTCTTTTTATAACATCTTTCTCCCCACTTCATTTCTGGTAGGACATAGGTTGTTGTTTCCCAAATCAATATTCATATTCCAAAACATATTTATAAGATTTGATTTATCTGTTATTGCATCTAACCAAGAATGCTGGGTGCAATTTTATCAGACATATACAGATACGGTAGGGAGGGTCTGACTTAAAGCATACATGAAGGTAGTACGTGCAGAACTTGCTTTGCAATTCCCTTAAGGTCACCTCAGAGAAATAAGGCAGTGAGACCCTCCAGAACATCTGAAAAGCAGGTCCAAAAGGTATGTGTGAGACATGTCACAGCTCCTAGGACACCAAGCAGAGACCAAGTTTAGTATGTAAAAAGTAAACAATTAGAAACAACTTTAATTGTTTTAACCCAGGGGCTTTACATACTAAGCAATTGCTCTAACATTGGGCCACATCCCCAGCCCTACGGACTCAAATGACTTCAAATTCCTGTATTGGTTTTTTTTTTTTTTTTTTCTTAGTGGTACTGGGGATAGAGCTGGCCTTCCCACTGGGTTATATATAGCCTAACCCTTTCTAATTTGAGTTAGGGTTTTCCTAAGTAACTGAAGAGCTCAAAGTTGTCATCCCCCTGTTTGAGGCTTGCAGAGTACTGGGAGTACAGGCTTATGTCACTACACCTGATCCCTGACAGTTCTTAAACTGCTGATACATTGGAAGTTTAAAAAAAAAGTAAACCAAATTTCACAGAATAAGCAAAAGATCCCCAATTTTAGTCAATGGTGCCTCTTCATAAAACAATGTACAGCACTTAGTTTAGTTTGGAACATGTTCTAGAATTTGTCTAGCTAGGTATGGTGGTACACACCTGGAATCCCAGCATTTGGGAGGCTGAGTCAGGAGGATCTCTATGAGTTAGAGGCCATCCTGGGCTACATAGTGAGACTTTGTCTCAAAAAACAAACAAACAAAAAACAGTGTACTGGGGATATAGCTCAGCAGCATAAGCACCTGCCTGGCAAACCCAAGGTCCTGAATTAGATCCCCATTACCAAATAAAATAAAATAAAATAGATTTTTGTTGTTGCTGTTGTTGTTACTGGAAATAGAAAGCAGGACCTTGCTTCCACTTGCCAAGCAGGCTCTTGTGCCATTGAGTTATATCGCCACCAAAAATATACAATTTGTCTAGGCTTTGTTTTAGAATATAAAAGTGCATAACAAATTAGGTACATTATTAGCAACATTGCCATTAATTAATCCAAAATACACAAACTGTTAAACTTTGTTTTCTTCCTTCCTTCCTTCCTTCCTTCCTTCCTTCCTTCCTTCCTTCCTTCCTCTTTCTCTCTCTTTCTTTCTCTGTTTCTCTCTCTCTCTTTCATTGAGACAAGGTCTTGCTGTATAATTCAGGCTGGCCTTGAACTCACTATGTAGTGCAGGCTGGCCTCAACCTCTCAAGTACTGAGATGACAGCTGTGCCTCACCATGCCCAGCTCACTGAAGTACACTTTAACTTTTTTTCTCTGTAGTTTCTTATTCCTCTTTTTCACTATAATGGGGTCTTCACATTTGCGCATTTTAAAGCATAATCTCTGTGCTCCCTACCCATTTCTTCTCTTTTGTTTTCTATATTTTAGGGAAGGGTCTACAGGGTGTTCAGGGTCTCACTACTAGATCAGACTCGTAGTCATTCTCCTGTTTACAGCCTCCCAAGTGCTGGTGTTACAGGCTTGCGCCACCACACCCAGTCTCAATCGGTATCTCAGTGCGTCCGGGGGCGGGGCCAGCACGGCAGGCCCGAGACTGAACTCCTAGCCCCTGTGCTTGCTTGCAGGTGCTTTAATCCGCTGAGTTATTTGGCTGCCCCCACCATTTCTTGATTTCTTCTATACTTAAACGTTGCACCCAGCATATGATTCAATAATTACTATTCAAAAAAGATAATTGTCATTCAAAAAGACAGAAAGCATCACTTAGTAAGGAGGTATTGAAGAAATGTGGACTTCAAAAAAAGAAGACACTGCTTTCCATTGCCCTTTTTCCACTTAGTAGGTACCTCATTTTTCATATATTTAATCAAAAGAACATATAACTTCACATACATTATTCATGTTGTAAGTCAATCTAATTTGTGTCAATGTATTCATATGATACAAATGTATGTGTGCTTGCAAGTGGGGTAGGGATTCAGCCAATTACTTGAGAACTAACTCACTCTATTTGTTTGTTCATTCATCCATTCACTCCCTACTTTATTTCAGGAAGTATTTAAAGCAGCTAGCTTGATGAATCATATAATGAAAATCATAATAGCTCAGAAACCTGGCATTAAATTTCTTAGAACTTTATGGATATATATATATATATATATATATATATATATATTTCCATTTGGGTAAAGGATGTAGAGTCACATATAGCCTGATCAAAGAGGCTTTAAATAAATCATTTAAAAATTGTCATATAACACTTGATTTTACCTATCTCATAAAATTATTTAAAGTGATATTTCTTTCTGCCAGTAGAGAAAAGTCCCTTTGTTTCTTAATGGTCAAGTATACTTGGACTAATAGTATTGGTGGGCCTGTAACTTCTCGAATAAATACATCATGATTATTGGAAGAAAAAATTTAAACAAAATTAGTGGTTATTTCACTATAACAGATCTGAGTATATAGTACACTAAAGAGAAATCTGTACACTACATAGAGTCATATTTTATTATCTTTACTTAAATATAGATTAAAACAGAAATATTTCAGGAGCTAACTGGATTATAGGAACTGGAAGTCTGTGGTCTAAACCAGTAGTGGTGAACATATGAGATGTGTACCACAGTGGGCTGTTTGTACCATTGAAAGCTCCAAAAGGTTCATCATCACTAGTCTGAAAGGACCTTCAGTCCTGGTTGGGACTTGTCTTAGGTCAAGATGAGAATCATAAATAAAGAAGCTCTTTAAAGAGTTGACCAAATAGCTTAGTGGATTAAAGCAACTGCAAGCAGGCGCAGGGGCCAGAGGTTCAATCCCCAGGCCTGCTTTGCTGGCCCCACCCCAGGGGCGCACTGAAATGGCAATTGAGACTGAGCGTGGTGGTGCATGCCTGTAATTCCAGCTCTTGGGAGGCTGTAAACAGGCGAATCTCTATGAGTCCAATCTAGGAGTAAGACCCTGAACACCCTGTAGACTCTTCCCTAAAATAAAAAAAAAAACAAGTTCTTTGAAGTCCTAAAAAGGCAAGTGTGGTTGTATGTACATGTAATCCCACCAATCAGGAGGCTGAGGCAGGAGGATTGCCACAATTTGAGGTTATCCTGGGCTATATAATGAATGCAAGTCCAGCTTAGACTATAGTCAAGACCTGGTCTCAAAAATAATTAGATGAAGTGCTAAAGATAGTACATACTTTCAAACAACCTTGATCAAAGGAAGAGTCTATTCAAGCAGGGTTAATGAAATGTTGAATTCTTCACATATTCTAACATATTGTAAGTCACTTGACCTTTTTCAGTATACAAAAAAATAAATCAGAAAAGATGACATTTTAATTTCACTAAAAAGAAGTCACTTCTTTGGTTGCCATGGAATCTATAGCTACAATTTCCTTTTACTTTTCTAAAATACTTATTTTATAAGCAATTTTCTGTCTTCAAACAACATAGACTTACACTGAAAATCAGCACATTGGACCAGGAGTAGGACCTGGAGACAAAATGGTTCAACATATACAAGTTTGTATTGAGGGAGAAAAACAATGCTAAAACTAAATTGGAACAGAGGTTTTATACCACTACCTTTCTCAGAAAAGAGATCAGTGATTTGCTAGGACAGCCAGGAATGAATCATCGGAAAGGAAATTGAGTGCAAAAGATCACAAAGAAATTACTTAGAATGTGGGAACACATATATTACAGGTATAAAGATGTGGTATTTCCCCAGTAAATGCATTGCCTGTGGCTTATAATTCTATCATATAGTTAATAAATTATATACAATGAGTAAAGTCATTTATTGTTTTATTATCTGCGCATTTTAGATACTACATTAAGTACCTAAAATTCAGGAAGGAACCTGGTTCATGACAGCTACATACTTCGAACCCCACTTCTGAACGATGACAAGTTTTTTGTTATTATTGTTGTATTTAGGACAGGGAGTACAGGGTGTACAGGGTCTCACTGCGTAGATGGGACTCATAATGATCCACCTGTTTACAACCTCCCAAGTGCTAGGAATACAGGTGCCCACCACCATGCCCAGTCTCAATCGCCCTCTCAGTGTGCCCCGGGGGCGGGGCCAGCACAGCAGGCCAGGGATCAAACTCCTGACCTGTGCATCTGCCTAAGCAGGTGCTTTAATCCTCTGAGCTATTTGCCCGGCCCTGACAGGTGTTTGATGGATAAATCATAAGCTGTTTTTTAAACTCATTCAATAATTAACTATGCACAGGGTCCAGGGTTCAACTCCAAGTCCCTCATGCTGCAACAGCCCTGCCCCAGCAGCGTAGAGCCAGCCACTGAGTCTGGGCATGGTGGCACACAGCTGTAATCCCAGCACTGTGGAGGCTGAAAACAGTAGGATCACTACAAGTGAAAGCTGCATAGTGAGACCCTGAACCAAATACACTGAAAAGAAATTAGCTATGTAGCTGACACCATTTTAGTGTCAAATGAAACTTTAGGTTAATAGGAATTAGAGAGAAAGGAATACCATACTGTGTCAGTGAAAACTTGAAATTTTTTACAAAATTGAACTGTTTTTTAATACCATAATAGGTTCAAACTTTCTTCCCAAGACTGATTTATCTGTACTGCAGTATGCACTTTCCTGCAAAGGGAAAAAAAGCAGTTCCAGAGATCACTATCTGAGCAAAAAGATATAATTGAATACACAAATTATCAAGCTAGTAATTCAGAGTAGAGTTCTCACTGTTCATGCTTGGCTTCTCTATTTACTGAAGGCAACTTTTCTTCCTGGAAGGTGGAAAAATAAGAAACTGAATGCTCCCAGGTTGAAAGCTTCAGAATTTCATTTGTATCCATTTTTATTATTATTCACTGTCTCGGTTACTTTTGTCTTGTTGCTGGGACAAAACTCCCAGTATTAAGGAAGGAGAGGTTTATGTAGCTGACAGTTGCCGGGGGTTTCAGGCCACACTTGGCTACAAACCTCTTTCCCTCACTTATATTGCATTCAGGCTGCCCACCCCAGGGCAGGTGTAGCACTCACACCCATAATCCCAGCATTGCCTCATGAACTAATCACAAACTCAAGAAACCCTCTTCATGGCTGCATGAGGCTATGCTGGGATATCTAGTTGCAAACCACAACAGTCAGTGAGCTACAGAAGAGCTATAATAAAAACAAGTGTCTGATTCTCTATTCTTCATTGGTGCAAAGATTAACACAGCAAAGATCTATTATTGTGCCTTATAGTATATCAGATGTGCAGAACTGATTAGATGAAAAACTGTATCTTTATTCTTCAAAAGAGAAAGCACAAAAGATTTAAAGTTATATGATTTTATTTACAGCTAATATTATGATATCATTTCTGGTAATTCAAAACAAACTATCAAGGGCCAGGCAGATGGCTCAGTGGAATAAGCGCTTCCCTGGCAAGCACAAGGGTCTGAGTTCAATCCCCAGTTCTGCCAAAAAAACAAAACAACAACAAAAACAAAAAAAGAAGAAAACTATCAGTATAACGTTAAGTAAACAATGGGGCAAATATTATTTAAATGTTGACATTGACATCATCTGAAAACATATATCGGGAAAATGGAATTTTTTATGTAAAACTGCAAAAGAGAGGTACTCAGAAATATATTCATGAAAAAAGTAACAAGTGTCAGTGAAAATATAGAGCAATTATAACTCCTAGATATTGGTGGTAGGAATGAAAAATGATGCAGATACTGTGGAAAATGGTTTTACAGGTCCTAAAAAAGTAAAGAGACTTACCAAATGATGCAGTAGTTCTATTTCTACAGATTTCCCCAAAGAAGTAAAAGCAAGGACTGAAACAGATACTTGTGCACCACTGACCATTGACCATGCAGTACTTTTCACAATGGTTAACAGGTCGAAACAACACAAGTGTCTAGCTAGCAACAGAAGCATGATGCATCTATGTCATGAGACCATAATGGTACATGGAATAAAACAGAGCAGAAGGATAAATGCTAAGTGGCTTCTTTCACATGATAAGCCCAAAATATAAATAAAGAACAAAATAAAAGATAACAGGAAATAGGGAGGTAGGCTTTGTGGAAATGGGCAAAGGATCTGGTGATGGAGGGTGATGGGAGAGAGGGGAGGAGAACGGGATATGAAGGAATCAAGGTGTGGGGCCGGGATATAGCTCAGTGGCTGACTGGCCAGTGCAAGGTCTTGAGTTTGATTCCTGGTACCACAAAAAGAAAAAGAAAGACATGACATGTGTACGTATCATTTCTCTGATGGATTTTTTATTACATATCATAAACTTATACTAAAAAGAAAAATACTAGAAAACAATAAATGCTTCAGAGGATACAGGGGAAAAGAATCCCTTTTACACTGCTGGTAGGAGTATAAATTAGTGTAGCCACTCTGGAAAGCAGCATAAAAGTTTTTCAAAGAACTAAAACTAGAGCTATGATTTGATCCAGCCATACCACTCCTTGGTATATACTTGAAGCAGTTAAAGTCAGCATACTATAGGGAGACATCCATATATGTTTATTGTGGCACAATGTATGATAATCAATATACGTTGTGGCACAATGTATAATAATAACCAGCCTAAGAGCCTATCAATAGGTGAATGATAAAGAAAGTGATATGCATCCTGCCATTCTTAAAACCATATCCTATACATTATGGAGAACCAGGTGAGAGCCCAAGTTGTATTAGAGAGTCAAGCTTTGAACACAGGAAGTTGACACTCTCCAAAGCAAGTATGAACATTGGCCCAGGAAGTACATGGGACGATCTGCTAAAAATACAAAAAGAGAAATGCAACTTGTATGGGTACATATACATTTGTACATATATATTTATTTAATAGCATAAGTAATGAAAGTTTTATTGTATTAAATATGCAGATTGACACAGGAGCACTCACTCAGCTTATAGCGATGGAAGAGCACTTTGGGAAGGTCTTTATCTGATTACTCACAAGCACAGTTTACCTGTACAGAGTTAAGAAGATATTTCAGCATATTATATATTGCCTGGTTTGAGGTAATCCAATCCTCACAAAATGGACATGTGTCTTAACAAGCTTCTTACAGGCTGGGCGCAGTGGTAGACACCTGTGGCTCCAGCTCATTGAGAGGAGGGTCACTTGAGTCCAGGAGCTTAGAGCCAGCCTGGGCAACACAGTGAGCTCCCATCTCCAAAGGAGGAGGAGGAGAAGGAAAGGGAGGAAGGCGTGGGCAGAGGAGGATACTGCTACAAAGAAAGGTTGGATAGAAGATAACACCCATAATGCAAGTTGACACAAATGGGAAAATGGCAAAGATGAAACTTGTGGTATTGCTAGCAAAGCTCATTTCAGCCAAACTACTATGAAAATATACAGTGTGAGCTGCTCTGATCTATCCAGGGGCTGGCTAAAATGATTTTAAATCATAACTACTATTGAAAATACAAATTCGTGTTTATTCTCAATAATGATCTATAGTTAATAAAACTTTTAATTTTCTACAAGTATTTCCTTATCTTATCTTTTTTATTGTTCTCCTTTGTATATGTTTCATGAGTCATAACATACTGACAGTAGGGGCCGGGGAGCTGGCTCAGTGGAATAAGCGCTTCCCTGGCAAGTGCAAGGGCCTGAGTTCAATTCCCAGTTCTACCAAAAAATAAATAAATAAA
>NW_004524639.1:966715-971010 GCF_000260255.1 Octodon degus
TATATATTGACAGTGGTATTTCAACATATATAAATAAATGCTGTGTATATATGGCATATATATGGCAAATGCTCTTTTTGGGAGGTGGGGGCTACTGGGGATCAAACTCTGGACCTTGCACTTGCCACACAGGTGCTTATGCCTCTGAGCTATCTCCCCAGAAAATGCTCATTTTTTTATTGATATGTGTGATCAAGGAGTTTAACATTGTTGTATATCAGGGGCTGGGGAGATGGTTCAGTGGAATAAGCACTTCCCTGGCAAGTGCAAGGGCCTGAGTTCAATCCCCGGTTCCGAAAAAAAAGAAAAGATTGTTGTATATGATATGGGTAGGCCATAAGAGAAGAGAGTGAGAGTCAGGTGTGGTGGTGCACACCTGTAATCCCAGCACTCAGGAGGGTGAGGCAGGAGAGTTATCACGAGTTTGAGGCCAACCTGGTCTATAAAGTGAGTTCAAGGCCAGCCTGAACTACACAGTGAGATCCTGTCTCAAAAACAAAAGCATAGGGGCCAGGGAGATGGCTCAGTAGAATAAGCACTTGCCTGGTAAGTGCAAGGGTCTGAGTTCAATCCCTGGTCCCACAAAAAATAAATAAATAAATAAATACAAAAGCAGAAAGTGGAGAGAGTTATGTGAAACAAATACAATTTGACCTAGGTCTTCAAAGATGCTTAAGTATGGACAGAGATTGGAGGGGAGAATATTCAAAGCAAAAGGAACCATGTGAACAAAGTTGAAAGGTGGGAAAAACTATGAAAGACTTGAAGCTGAAATAGTTTGTGCTACAAAGTAATGAGAAATAAAGCCAAAGAGTTAAGTTGAGCCAGATTTATAGGACCTTAAGGTTGGAGTTTGGCTCTTTAAAACAACAACAGTAAGAATTTGGGGAGAATAATATAGTTGTTAGGACCACAAGCTTTGGAGCAAAACAGAACATTGTCAAATCCTGAGCCTAGGTTTCTTTATCCATATGAAGCTGATAGTAAAGAGAACATTCAAGTGGCTGTATAGCTCTTATTATACTATACAACACACTGTAAATGTTCAATATATACTACCTATTATTTGCAATAAGCAATGAAAAGACATTGAAATTTTTGTGTAGGAAGGAAAAACATAACATTTTCAAAATATCTTACTTTAGTATTGATTGAAGAAGTCAGGTTAAAGTAGCAGAGATAGGAGATCTATTATGATATTATTTCAGTAATGTGGGCCCATGGGACAGAAGAATAAAGTGGCAGTGAGAACACAGAGGACATTGTCAAGAAGAATTAATAGGATTAGAAGCCTAATTGAATGTAGTGGAAAAATAAATATTGAAGATTGAATCTGAAAAGTGCAACTGTGGTAAGTGGTAAGTTTCCATACTATGGAAAATAAGGGAAACTAGGAAAGATACTTTAAGAAGATAATCAGGGGTTCGACTCCTGGGGTGCCGTGCTGGCCCCACTCTCAGGAGTGCTGAGAGAGCGATTGAGGCTGGGCATGGTGGCGTGCACCTGTAATCCTAGCACTTGGGAGGCTGAAAACAAGAGGTTCACGAGGAGTCTGATCTGTACAGTGAGACCCTGTAGACCCTGTACTAAATACATAAAAATTATTGTCAGCAAAGCTTCTATCTATCTATCTATCTATCTATCTATCTATCTATCTATCTTTTCTTTTCCTTTTTTTTTTTGTTTGTTTGTTTTTTGAGACCGGGTCTCACTATGTAGTTGAGACTGGTCCTAAACTCACTATGTGGCCCAGGAGGGCCTTGAACTCATGGCAATTCTCCTGTCTCAGCCTCTCAAAATTGTAGGCCTATATAATATTTATACAGGTGTTTTTCTTTAGTGAGAAGCCCAAGATATTCCCTAATTCAGTTAATGAACAAAAAACAAGTTTTTCAGGAACAGAGATAGAATTTTGCCTAATATTTCAACCACTAAAAATAGGAGCATTAGCCATCATAAGCTACTGAGGGTTGTGAAAAGGAGTTAACACATTTTCATTTAAGCTTTGCCTATTTCCAAAATGGATTTGAGGTGGCTCATAATGAAATAGGATTGTTAAAAGAAAGACCAAGAGCCATGTAACTGTCCAAGGCCAAGAGAACTATATACTACAAATGTAAGGTTAAGGAGAGTTACTACATTTGAGCATTATAGGTAGCTCTCAGTTTTTTAGTATGAAAGATAAAAATGGGGGGGGGGAACTTTGGTCTATGAGCAAAAAGATGATGGTTGGAAGATTGCACCTGCTATCAAACATTTATTTACACAATGTCCAATAAATGCTTGTTCAAAGAATGCAACAATTTGTAAACAAAGGTCCAATTAACACAAAGCTACACTCAAAATGGATCAAATATTTAAATATTAAAACAGAAACACTAAATCTTCTAGAGGAAAAAATGTAGGCAGAAATATTAAAGATATAGGGGTAGGTAAAGAGTTGATGAACAAAAAACAAACTACATGGGAACTACTTCAAAGAATCAACAGCTGGGATCTCATCTTTTTGAAAAGTTTTGCACTTCAAAGCAAATACCTAACAGAATAAAAAGTAAACACACAAACTGGATAAAAAATTATAGCCAATTGTCCCTCTGACAAAGGCCTTCTATCTAGAATATATAAAGAATTAAAAAAATATATCAGTTCCCCTCAATTCAAAGACCCAACCCAAAAATGGGCATCTGAGAAGAATATAAACTTCTCAGAGAAAGAAATACAAATGACAAGTAAATATATGAAAAAGTGTTCATCATCAGTCATTTGAAAAATGCAAATTAAAACAACACTGAGATTCCATCTCTCCCCAGAAAAAAAGGCTAACTTCAAGAAGTGAACCAATAACAAGGCTGGAGGGGCTGTGGAGAAAAAGGAACCCTTCTGCACTGTTGGTGGCTGTGCCAACTGGTTCAATCTCTATGGAAATCAGTGTGGAGTTTCCTTAAAAAGCTAGGATTGGAGATCCCATTCAGGCCAGCTATACCCCTCCTGGGTATTTTTCCAGAAGAACTGAAAACCTCATACCACAGTGATATATGTGCACCCACGTTTATAGCAGCACTATTTGTCATAGCTAAATCCTGGACATAACCCAGATGCCCATCAACTGAGGAATGGATAAAGATGTGGTATTGTTATACAATGGAGTATTATTCAGCTATAAAACAGGATAAATTTGAGTCTTTTTTGGGTAAATGGATGCAACTAGAGAACATACCCTTAAATGAAATAAGTCACATGTGCAAACATCATATTGTCTCCTTAGTGTGAAAATCTGAAACAGAAAAATGGAATCTGAAGGGTACCATACACACTAGTAGAAGAGAATGAACTTATTCACAAGTAAACAGTTACTGAGTTGAAGAGAAGGATAGGACAGGAGTCGGGGAAAGAAGTTTTATCTATGTATGTAAGCAGGATGGTTTGGATGACTATACTGTGCATTTCTGCTGGTCTGTGGAAAAAAGCAGTTAATGCTTTATTTTGCCTCCTTTTTTCAATTGTTTGTACCTTTTCTCTTATTTCTTATGCATTTCGTTTTTTTTTTCCTTTCTTGTTCCAATTTTACCTGTGTATATCTGATAATATGAATAACTGGTTGGAAGACAACACTATGTATTACAACAAATACTGCAAAATTCATATTACTTTGTTAAGTGAAATTCTGTATCATTTGTAAGTTTTTCTGTTTTAATTCTTATTTGTATTCTTTTAAAAAATGAAAAAACAAAAACAAAAACAAAGGTCCAATTAGATTTCATTTAAAAATAAATTAGGCTGCTCCCTTAAAGAACTTCTCTTTGTGAATGAAAATTGGCACTTAGTAGGTTCCAAAACCAAAACCAGAAAACCCTCATAAACAACACAGAGATCTAATTTCACTAGAAAATTCTCACAGACACTACAGGCACTCCTTGTTTAACAATGAGTTAATCTCCTGTGATTAGGTTGTGAAGTGAATTGGTTGCTACATGAGGAATTGTTTGTAGTATGTGTGATAAAAAATATTCAGAACAAAAAAAAATTGTCAAAGGAAGCTCCAACTTGATGAGTGCTTTTATTTGCATAATTCTTACCTGAAGTACAACTTAAATCCAAAGTACTGTATAGTACAATCAGCAAAAATTACAGTACTGTATAACAAGGCAAGAAACATATTGGGGCTTTATGAACAAGATGTACTGAATTGTACAAAAAAGATATGCCCTAAGTTTGAAAGGCTGGTTATAAATCCAAGCAGCAGGTCTTAAGTCCAAGCAGTCGTTAAACAGGTAGGTCATTAAAAAAAGGAATAT
>NW_004524639.1:971110-982580 GCF_000260255.1 Octodon degus
TATAATCCAAACATACTCCAGCTGCTGTAATCCATTCTAAATGCCTTTGCCTCATACAGTTTTCTTAGATTTATCTTGAGGCTCAATTTATTAGTATAATGCAAGTAAAGTTCCATACAAAGAGACAGTAATATGAGTTACTAAAGTTTATATTTGTGAATATGTAAATACAAGGGATGGTACAAATGCAGAATTAGTGCATAAGAAGATACTTTTACGTTAATTTTTCCTAAGACATTATAGAAAAAGTTGAGTTCTTACTGGATGCTAATGATTTTCTAACCTATTTTACAAGTCAGGAAATAAATGTAAAGTTACACAATAAAATACTTTGAACAACTTGGGGAGACAGCTCATTGGTACAGCACCTGCCTGGCAAGCACAAGGTCCCAAGTTCAAGTCCCAGTACCATATATATATATATATATATATATATATATAATTGGTAAAATACTTTGAACAAACTGCTGTGGGTTAAAATGTGTCCCTAAAAATTCACATGTTGAAGTCCCAGCCCCCAGTGCATCAGAATATGGCCTTATGTGGTGATAGTACCTTTGTAGATGTAATCAAGTTAGGATGAGGTCATTATGGTGGGCTCTAACCCAATAAGACTGATATCTTTCTGTAAGCAGGGCAGGGGCCGGGTGTTGGTCCCCGGACCTGCCGTTCTGGCCCCGCCCCCAGGGTGCACTGACAAGGCAATTGAGGCTGGGCATGGTGGCGTGCGCCTGTAATCCCAGCTCTCGGGAGGCTGTAAACGGGAGGATTACTGCGAGTCCAATCTAGTAGTGAGACCCTGAACACCTTGCACACCCTTCCTTAAAATAAAAAAAAAAAAAACACTGATGTCTCTATAAAAAAAGGAAAATTTAGAGATAGGCACATATGTAAAGAAAATACCAAAAAGGCAAATATATATTTCACTTTCAGTTTTTTTAAATATGGAAAGTAATAAAAAAACAGACATTGACTTTTGTGCTCTCAGAGAGACTAACTGCCCAGAATTATGATTGCCAACCACCTTCACAATGTGTCTGCCCATGAACACAAACCAATCCCACAAACCCTTTGATTTTCAACTTCTAGCCCCTAAAAGTGTGAAACCATACTTTTATGTCGTTTAAAACATCCAGTAGGGGCCTGGGAGATGGCTCAGTAGAATAAGCGTTTGTCTGGCAAGCGCATGGGTCTGAGTTCAATCCCTGGTTCCGTCAAAAAATAAAAATAAATATAACATCCATTTGGTGGTATTTTGTAACTGCAGCCTGAAATATTCATGCACAAACTGTTTCTGCACAGCATAGATCTATGCTTAGGACGTTGGGAGATAGGTAACTGGGGACTGAAATCCTTCAAATCTCTTGAAATACAAGGTAAATTGTTATTAGGAAATGAAAACTACACAAATAAAATCATGCCTGAATACCTAGGAAGAGTTACTATGTGCTAGGAAAATTAACTTCATACCAAGAAACCAGTTAATAGCTACAGCTGGGAAGAAGTTGTTCATTAAATGTCTAACAGGAAAAGTGATTTAAATCATACACTGATTTAAATGTTGATGCAGAGCCTCACATTGACTTGCGACTGTGTTTTTAAAAATAAAAACAAACTTCATCAAATCAGTTTACAGGAAATACAGGGAATAAAAGAACACCACATGGAAGCAAAATCAGAAACTGGGTCATTCTACAGGACAAATGGCCTGGTTTCTTCAATAAATAAGCAGCATAAAAAATAGCAGGAGGGGAAAGCTACTTTAAATAAAAGATAGCTAAAAGACATATGAAACCAAATGTCATGCTTGACCACATTTGAATCAGATTTTTTTTAAAAAGGCATTATAGAGAATCAGGAAAAACCTAACATGAATTTAAATGATGTTAAGAAATAATTTGTTACATGTACTGATGGCATTGTGACTTCTTTTGCATGCCCATAAACTTTAATAAAAAAGATATGTTAGAGATTTAAAGTACTTGTACCCAAGCCAAAATAGAAGGGGCTAAATAAAAAAAAAGTTTTATTTCTTTATTTATCTTTTTGAGATAGGGTCTCACTATCCATGTACTTTAGGCTGGCCTTGAACTTACTTTGCAGTCCAGGCTGGCCTCGATCTCACAGCAATCCTCCTGCCTCAGCCTCCCAAGTGCAAAAGTGATGTTGTAAATGTAGATAATTTTAAAATTTGTGTATTGGGTATATGCAAGCTCAATTTTATGTATGTTTATAAATTCCCATTAAAACATTGATCCACTATACCTACTCAAAATAGTCTTGCGATATTACTAATACTTCTTTCATTTTTATTGATAAATGAAGTGAAATAAATGCCCAAAGTTCACAATTTTAATGGGGACAGAACCAGACATTTCTGTTTTTTACTTAAAAAGTTGAGTTCAATAGCAAAAATGAAAAAGAAATAATGGTTCAATATTGTATGTAGGCTCTCACAGCCATTGCAGTACGTTGAGCTCCGTAGAGACAGCGCCGGGGCAAGTGAGAGCCGGACGGGCACTGGGCCACTCTGCACCTCACTGAGGAAAACAAGTAAACATGGGCAAAGGAGATCCTAAGAAGCCGAGAGGCAAGATGTCATCGTATGCAAACTTGGCGAGAGGAGCACAAGAAGAAGCACTCAGATGTTTCCGTTAACTTCTCAGAGTTTCCTAAGAAGTGCTGAGAGAGGTGGAAGACCATGTATTCTAAAGAAAAAGGAAAATTTGAAGACATGGCAAAAGCGGACAAGGCTTGTCATAAAAGAGAAATGAAAACTTATATTCCTCCTAAAGGAGAAACAAAAAAGAAGTTCGAGGATCCCATTGTGCCCAAGGGTCACCTTCAGCCTTCTTCTTGTTCTGTTCTGAGTATCACCCAAAATCAAAGGAGCACATCCTGGCCTCTCCATTGGTGATGTAGCAAAGAAACTTGGAGAAATGTGGAATAATACTGCAGCAGATGACAAGCAGCCATACGAGAAGAAGGCTGCTAAGCTGAAGGAGAAGTATGAAAAGGACATCGCTGCCTACCGGGCTAAAGGAAAACCTGATGCAGCAAAAAAGGGAGTCGTCAAGGCTGAAAAAAGCAAGAAAAAGAAGGAAGAGGAAGAGAAGGAGGAGAATGAAGAGGAGGAAGAAGATGAAGAGGATGATGATGAATAAGTTGGCTCTACCACAGTTTTTTTCCTGTCTATAAAGCTTTCAATCCCACTGTACACAACTCACTCCTTTTGAAGAAAAAAAAAATTGAAATGTAAGGCTGTGTAAGATTTGTTTTTAAACTGTACAGTGTCTTTTTTTGTATAGTTAACACACTACCGAATGTGTCTTTAGATAGCCCTGTCCTGGTGGTATTTTCAATAGCCACTAACCTTGCCTGGTACAGTATGGGGCCGTAAATTGGCATGGAAATTTAAAGCAGGTTCTTGACGGTGCACAGCACAAATTAGTTATGTATGGGGACGGTGGTTTTTCATCTCCAGTTGTCTCTGATGCAGCTTTATGAAATAATTGATGTTCTGTTAACTGAATACCACTCTGTAACAGCAAAAAAAAAAAGGTTGCAACTGTTTTGTTCACATTCTGAATGCTTCTAAGTAAATACAAATTTTTTATTAAAAAGATATATTGTATATAAAGAGGCATATAGTTTAAGGCAGTTATCAGACCATTAAATTGATGAGAATAAATAATCATTTTCCATTTAATCAGTACCCTGACTGAAGGTTAATCCTATTTCTATCATCCTACCTCAAGCATTTTCTACTTGTTCACTTTAAATGTTTATAACATATATTCCATCACTATAGAAATAAGCTGCTTTAGGGCCAGGGATATAGCTCAGTGACACAGAGCCTGCTTGGCAAATGCAGTCTTCAGTTTGATTCCCAACAGAAAAAAAAAAAAGTGCCTGCTTAGGCACATGCAGGGACTGGGGTTCACTCCCCAGCATGCTGCGCCAGCCCCGTCCCTGGGGCGCACTGAGACAACTGAGACTGAGCATGGTGGCTTGTGCCTATCATCCTATCACTTGGGAGGTTGAAAACAGAAGGATCACTATTAGTCTGATCTGCGTAATGAGACCCTGGAGACCCTGTACTAAATACATTTTATGGTTTTTGTTTTGTTTTGGGTTTTTTTTGTGGAACCGGGGATTGAACTCAGGCCCTTGCACTTGCCAGGGAAGCACTTATTCCACTGAGCCATCTCCCCAGCCCACTAAATACATTCTAAAAAGGTAAAAAAATACAAAAAAAAGCTGCTTTACACCTATATTACCAATCTGTTAAATTAGTCTTTAAAGTTCATGACTGAATACCACCACACAGCCAATTTTTCTCAGTTTAATTTAGAGGAAACAAAGATATAATATGCACAGATAAATCAGAGGTTATTTTAACTGATAGTTGGAAGTACTTTCTTGCTTATTTTTTTCTTTCTTTCTTTCTTTCTTTCTTTCTTTCTTTCTTTTTTTTTTTTTTTTGAGACAAGGTCTCACTATATAATTCAGGTTGTCCTTGAACTCATTTTGTAGCCCCAGCTGGCCTCAAACTAACCGGGATCCTCTTGCCTCAGTCTCCCGACTACTAGGATTACAGGAGTGTGCCACCAAACTTGACCATTTCTTTCATTCTTTAAGAATGTATAAAACAGCCTTATGTTCACAAAGATGAATAATGAAAGAAAAATTTCTGTCAAAAAGTAAAATGTTTTTTACCGTATTTTCTTCCTAGTAGATGGTAAGCTGAACCTTACGGAAGCCATGCTGTAGGAATGAGAGACATAGAGAAGAAAAAGAAGCAAGAGTTGGACAACTAACAACTAGGATTACAAAACTGTTATGGAGTTTGTGCCACTGAAATAGGAAACAGGGAGTCACAAAAGAATCTGGTGTTTTGGGGCTAAATCTTGGCTCAGACATTCACGAAATCTGGACTTTGGTAAGTCACTACATTTCTCCTATCTTTGATTTCTGATGTCCTAAAGTTGTGAGATTGAATGAGACCACAGATGTAAAGTATCTATGATGGTGCTAAGTGAATAATAAGTGCCTCATAACTGTTAAGCCCCCCCTTGAAAACCAAATCTGTTTGTGGCTGGGTTTGAAAACTCCTACCACCTGCGGTGGAGGAGTGATTTGATCTTTTGAGTTCTGTAGCTAATCCTTGGATAATTAAAGGGTTTAACTCTGTCCTTGGTTTGTGGTGTTAAACACACAAACACACACATGCGTGCACACATAAACCAGTCGGGTACAATGTGTCCCTGAAGTCAGATCACTGAGAACTTAACATGGAACAATTGCATAACACCATTGTATCTATCGAAAAGCAAAATTTTCACCTGAGAATTTTTTAAAAGTGCTAACTGTGTCTATTGTGAAGTCCCAAATTAATTTTTATATCTAGCACTCTTCTTTGAAGCCTTTGGGAGAAAGAAATTAGATTCAAGGTAGAAGAGTATGGAGCATTTCTGGACTCAATCAGTATATTAAAATAGTATCTCAAAGAAAAGGCTTTATAGTTTGGTTTTTTCAAACACCATTGCTAGGATTAAAAGCTTAATGACATATGATCTGGCTTAAAAGTACTAAAGCATAAGTCTTTTTAAAAACTAAAAATTTTACTTTTGTTAATGAACAGCTGTCAATTTTGAAGATCTTTTTACCTGTTCAATTTGAGGCAGACAGCTTGCAGAAAGATAGCTAAAAGAAGGTAGAAGGGCTGGTCAAAGAGCCCAGTGGATTAAAGTGCCTGCAAGCAGGTGCAGGGGCCAGGGGTTCAATCCCCAGGCCTGCTGTGCCAGCCCTGACCCCAGGCCACTCTGAGAGGGCAATTGAGACAGGGTGTGGTGGTGTGCACCTGTAATCCCAGCTTTTGAGAGGCTGTAAACAGGAGGATCACTACGAGTACGACCTAGTAGTGAGACCCTGACCACCCTGTAGGCCCTTCCCTAAAGTACAAATTTTAAAAAAAGAAGAAGATAGAAACAACTGAAATTTAAAATGTAAAAGTCAGGTTTGCTTTAAATGTTTCTAATTATGTCTGAACAATAGCTCTATGGTGACTTATCTAAAATATTTATAGGATGCCTAAATTATGACAATAGTAAGAGTTAAGTTCTAATTTTCAACAATTCAATTGAGTCTTCACTAAATTACAGGAATCAGATGTCTATACCTTTCAAAATAAAGTAAAATAACTGTTATCCTAAGAAATAAAGAACAGAACATCAATAAAATATTTTATCTCTACTTTTAAAGCACTAGATCTTAAAATCACCTCATTTTTCTGAGCGGTTCTCGCCCATCATTAAAGTTCTAGCCCACCCAACTGGAATAGTCATTGTATCAGCAGCTAACTTGCCAAGCATACAAAAGAAACAAACAGAATAACTTCATCAAATATCTTGCAATCTAGTCAGATAAACATAACTCTCATAATATGGATTGACGTGAGGCAATCACTGTCAAGTAATTTAGCACATTTTATTTTTGGTTGCTAAGATATTTGTTTTCTGAGTCCTTTCCCCATTTCAAGGCTACTTTCTCCCCTTAGGTGTTTTCTCAAAGTTTATGAGGACCTGCAAAAGAGGGACACAATACAATGGACGAATTTAAAGCTACATGTGAATATGGAGCTTGAAAAATACTCTCAGAATTTGTTTACCTATCCTATCTGTATTCTGGTTGTTTCTGGAAATGTTAGTAAATTTATCATACCTAACTTACACATTACAGTATGTCTCAGAAGTACATGGAATTGTGTATTCAAAAATATTTAATGAGGGCCAGTGAGATAACTCAGCAGAATAAAGTACTTGCCTGGGAGGTGCAAGGTCCTGAGTTCAATCTCTGATCCCACACACACACAAAAAAAATTAATGAACACCTACTATGTGCTAAAGTACTGTGCCAGGTCTTGATGATCCAAAGATAAACCATTTTTCCTGTCCTTGAGAAATCCAATCTCTGTTAGGGAAAAACAGGCATATTATAAAAATAAATAACTTTCCAAAGCAGAAGTGAGATTTATAAAGTTGTGGATATTCTTCCTTAATGTTCCCCTTGAGTAGCTCTAATTATTGAGAAGTCATGCAGTGCCATGAACTGAATTTGAAAAATTTTGTTTTGTCTCTCCCTAAGTTGTTAGCTATATGTGTGTGTACATATACACTTCTTTAATTTTTTTAGATTTTTTATTTTTGTATTCAGTACAGGGTCTATAGGGTCTCACTACACAGATCGGACTTCTAGTGATCCTCCGATTTTTCAGCTTCCCAAGCGCTGGGATTACAGGTGTGCGCCACCATGCCCAGTCTCAGTCACTGTCTCAGTGCGCCCCTGCGCAGGACCAGTATGGCACGTTGGGGATTGAACCCCAGTCCCTGTGTCTGCCTAAGCAGGCGCTTTAATCTGCTGAGCTATCTGGCCAGCCCTACACTTTTTTAAATGGGCAGAATTTTATTAAGTTTAATTTAATCTACTGATGTTCATATTTTCATTGTTCAAATGTCCAGAAAGTTCATAATATATGATATGAAATACTAAGATTTATGATCTAATTCAAGAGACATGTGAACTTAAATACATTATATACTCTCTATACAGAAATTATGGAGCTTTAGCTGAATTTTTTTTTTTTTGTATTTAGGACAAGGTGTACAGGATCTCCCTGCATAGATGGGACTCGTAGTGATCCTCCTGTTTACTGCCTCCCAAGTGCTGGTATTACAGGCATGGGCCACCACGCCATCTCAGTTGCTGTCTCAGCACTCCCCAGGGGCAGGGCCAGCAGGGCAGTCCCAGGGATCGAACTCCTGGACACTATGTCTGCCTAAGCAGCTGCTTTAATCCACTGAGAAGCTGAATTATAAAGACAGTTATATTTTCATAGCTAGTTGCAATAATATGGCAACATGTTCTAAACCAATTGTGAAAGTTGCCCTAGAAGAGATTATTTTTGATACTTAAGAGATGAGAAGGAACCAGTTTAGTTTCAGGTATAGGCTTAGAATTTCCTGTTGGAAAACTTCATCCAGGAAATCAGAAGATTACTGGAACAAAATTGATGACACAGACAAGGCTGCAGTGGGAAATATTCAGGTTGAGTAGGATTTCAACTTGACCTGCAGAATCATAAACCACAGGAAAGGTTTTTTCCAATTGAACAACATGTAGATCAAATGATTCTTTTAGCAATTGTGTGCAAAATTAACTGGAGAAAACAAGACTCCTGGAAGAGAATTTTCTCTAAGATGAAATATGTAGGTGGTACTTGTAAGGCATTGTTTTAGTTTTTTTTTTCTAAATGAAAGTATGTACTACAGTAAAAACAGAGTTTCTTGAGATGTTAATAGTACTCTCTGGCGCCTGTTGTGCAAATGTTTCACTGTGCCTTTTTTCTTAGATTCCAGTGGGGGAGGAGTCTTTGGAAGGAAAGGAAGCTAGAGTCCACCCCAAAGACTGATATCATGAAGTAAGTGCGCATGTGTGCAGTCTCGCTCCTAAGCAGGGGTGGGGGTTGGGACAGAGATAAGAGCGGGGTTTGAGTTGGACTCCAGGGAAAACTGATTCCCAGGGATTATTTCCAGTAAAGGAATGAAGATAAGAGGAAAATCCAAGATTCATTCCATTTAAAAGAAATTGCAAACTAATATTGTACAGACTTTAAATTTTGAAAAAACAATTTCTACTTTCCTAGCTTTGCTATGTTTAGCTCACTTTCAACTGTAGTTACCACAGACAAAATACTTGGAAAATCCTGGAGGAAGGCTTGCATGCTATGTTTAGAAATGTCTTTGCTGGATTCTAGTAGTGACATCAGATGGTGTACAATGGTAGTTAACAGGAATCGAATGCTGGCTGGATGGACAGGGCACAAAACAGGGCCTGGAGTGAATTATACACTCGTTACTGGATTTAGCATTTGTAGCTGCCAATGTGAAAAGCAAAGCTTAATCTGATAAAGATCAGGAGCCATGAAATTAAAATGAATGGATTGTTCAAGAAAAGCACGATCTTTCACTAGGAAGATAAGACATTTCTCCCGCTGTTCTTTTGGAAGAGGAGGGGCAAGATGGGGACGACGGAGAAATGCTACAGCTGCATGCTGTTTCAGCACAGGTTCCAGGAGAATTCCTAGTGGAGGGGTGGGGAACAGGCACACAGAGCCTCAGCATTCTTAAGAGATAAAGGAGAGGGCTGTTCAGGGAAAAGGCAAAGTTCCAACAGTTAGGAAAGGCTCTTGGGTTTCTGCTCACCAGGACTAGAATGGAGTGGTTAACTGAGAATAGTGAAGAAAATGTTTGTGCTTAAGCAAAATAATTGAGATAACTTTTTCTTAAACGAAAGTTTAGAAATGTGTGCAGAGACCATGAAATCCTTGGTTCTTTAATGCCTTTTGTCACGTTTTTTTTTCTCCTAAAACATGTTTTATCTGTACTGAAATACATAGAAAGTAGCACAGGTTTTAATTGTGGTAAAATGGGGGAGGGGGAGATGGGTTGAAGGGAAGAGGAGGAGGGTTGGGGAAAAAAAAGAATCGAAATATATCATGTATGGGTTCACATTCCCTACTATGAATATGATCTCTATGTATATTTAAAATGCACCAATAAACATAGTGAATAAATAAGACTTCTGGGAAATGGCATTTGTGTACTGTATAAGAGCTGAATGTCACATCCTTTGAACTCTTCTGGGAATGTGAGTGTGGGAAAAAATTTTCACCATGCATATATCTGAGAATGACTACAAAAGTACTGTGGGTATTATTTTGGCATGACAAATTGTCACTAAGAGGTGAATCTGCAAATATTGAATCAGAAATGTTGAGGATTGATTGTACATGTATACATCACAAAATATGCTAAATATATTTTTCATAATTTTATTAAATATAAAAATAGGGCCAGGGAGATGGCTCAGTGGAATAAGCACGTGCTTGCCAGGGAATCACTTTTTCTACTGAGCCATCTCCCTGGCCCTCTTGGGCATATTGAAAGAAAAAAATTTACGACTTTGTACAGGGTATCGCTATGCAGCTTGGACTCAGTGATCTTCTTGTCTCAGCCTCCCCAGTGTGGGGCTGGCATGGCATGAGGTACTGGAGATTAAACCCAAGCTTGCCAGGCAGGCTCTTAGACTACCGATCTACCTCCCCGGCCCACAAATTTACAATCTTAAAAAGGTTTTTAAAAAATGTATTTAGTATGAGATCTAAAGGGTCTCACTACACAGATCGGACTCATACTGCTCCTCCTGTTTACAGCCTCCCAAGTACTGGGATTGCAGGTATGTGCCACCACATCCAGTCTCAATCGCCATCTCTGCACACCCTGGAGATGAGGCTGGCACGGCACACTGGGGATCGAACCCCAGCTTCTGCTCTCTGCCTAAGCAGGTGCTTTAATCTGCTGAACTATCTGGCCTGCCCCAACCAGTACTGAGTATACAATTCAATAGTGTTACATACATGCATGTAGTGCAACAGATATCCAGAGCTCTTTCAATCTTCCAAAAACTAAAAATTATGACTATTAAATACTACTTCCTCCTTCCTTCTTCCTAGGCCCTGGAAACCACCATTTTGCTTTTTGTTTCTATGAAGCTGACTACTTGAGGAGGGAACCTCAGTACCATTTTTAAGGACAACTCAGTATGAGCTAAGACCTTTAAAAATTATGAGAAATAGACCCAGAGCGCAGGTCTGGCAAGTGAGTGAGACTGACAAGGGCCACCGGATCCTGAATAGACCTAGAGCACAGGCCCGGCGAGTGAGTGAGACCACCCAGGGCCCGCGGATCTTTGTTCAACCCAGAGTGCAGGCCCAGTGAGGAACCTTTCAGCAGAACTCCCCGCAAAGAGACTAGAGGCAAGACCCACCCAGCCAATTCAGGAGCAGAACATCTTGCCAGAGAGACACAAAGGGTTCAACTCTAATGGCTGCAGCAGAAGGAAGTGGAGCACAGCAGCCAGATCCAAACAACACCCACCTGGAGGAATCTGAACTTCATAGATCCGGATCTGGTGCTAAGGTAATAACTCTATCTAAGCTCTACACCAAAGATCAGAAGACAGTGTATACAAAATGACAAAGAGAAGGAACAAAATGAAGTCTCAGGCCCCGAGTCCACCCAGTACAACTGCAGAAGATACTAGCACTGAGGAAACTGGAAATCACATGCCAGATATCTCTGAAATAATAGCGTTGGCAGTGAAGAAACAACTGCAGAAAGGTATAGAAGAAATCAGATCAGAAATAATTTTGGAACTAAAAAATTTAGTGGTAACTATAATCAAAGAAGTACTAAGTGCTTCTAAAGATACACTGATAAAAAATAGAGCAGAATATAAAAATGATGGAATCCTTGAATAAGCAATTTAGGAAAGAAATAGAATCTATGAAACAGGTTCAAAGTGATATACAGGAAATTAAAACCTCAATCACAAGCTGGCAAAACCGTTT
>NW_004524639.1:982680-983689 GCF_000260255.1 Octodon degus
GGAAAAAATAATTCAATTCCTGCAAGATGATGCAAAGATGAACAATGTGAGACTAATAGGCATCAATGAGAAGGAAGGAGTCAATAAAATGATACGAAAAGAATATGGATGGAAGTAATAACAGAAATCTTCCCAAATATGGGGAAACTATCTGACATTCACGGAACCGAAGCATATAGAACTCCAAATAACATCAACCCAATTAATACCACACCCAGACATACAGTAATCAAGATCCTTGAAATTAAACACAGGAACAGTATACTAAAAGCCGCTAAAGAAAATAAACAGATCACATTTAAAGGAAACCCCATTAGAATAACAGCAGATTTCTCTTCACAAACCATCAAATCAAGAAGAGCATGGAGCAAAGTAATTCAAGTCTTGCAAGAAACAAATTCCAACCCAGATTGATACATCTGCAAAACTCCCGTTCAAGCATAATGGAGAAGTGAAATACTTTTATGACAAAGAACAACTAAAGAATTTCATGATGACAAAACCAACCCTACATGTCGCGCGCGGCCTTGCCAGCAAGGAAGATGCGACTACTGGTTGTGTCTGCGCAGCCTTTATTGCTCTCTTACATTTCTCTTCTCTCCCCCAAGGCCCCTGCTCTTAGCTTATAAGTCTTAGGGCTTCCAATCATGGGGTGCCATGTATGTATTGTCCATTGGTCCAGGTATGCAGAAGCAATGCATTAGCCCAAGCGTTGGCCTTATATGGAGTTGTTTATTACTAGGAGCGCTCACCCCCTGAGGGGGTGGAAGGCGGAAACCGGCGCCATCTTAGGGCACGGTTATACGCAGCTCCCTACACCTACACAGACTACTAAATGATGTTCTAGAGAGGGAGCAAATTGATCACAGCCCCATGAATGAGAATGGCAAGAACCCATCAAATAGGGCAAACAATTAAACACAGGAGAATAAGAGGTTTACAATAGTAGTCTTTCAGTTGTTCTTTTGTGTTCAGCAACAAAATATTTCCATCAGCACACTCTACAAAT
>NW_004524639.1:984640-1001992 GCF_000260255.1 Octodon degus
GTTTTGGACAATTTCATTTTTGTGCATCTTGGTATGATTTCACTTAAATGTCTTTGCAAAAGATTCATTTTTATTGGAAATGTGGTATTATAAGTTGAACTAAATTCAGAAATTTTAAATCTTTAAAAAAAAACAATGCTTGGGGCCGGGGAGATGGCTCAGTGGATTCAACACTTCCCTGGCAAACGCAAGGACCTGAGTTCAATCCCTGGTTACGCCAAAAAAAAAAAAAAATGCTTGAAACTATTGTTTGAAGCAAGGTACAATTCCCTTATGATGAATGCTATCACTATGTATATATAGAATGTACCAATAAAAAAATTCAAGGAAAAAAAATAATAAAAAAGTATAAAATACTATAAAAATAGTTTATGATATCACTCAATACTTATACTTTTCATGAATAGTGTTTTCATTTTGTAATCTGATATATTAGCTAGGAATGAAACTACTTTTATTGTTTATATTTTGTGAAAGCATATATGAATAACACTACACATGTTCAAAGCAGAAGTAAAATTCTTCCTATAATTGCATGTTACAGAGATAAGTGCTAATATTTCATTGACACTATATCTACTGCCATCTGGAAGCATACATGAGACCATACTACTCATGGATCCTGGGGGTTGGCTCAATTACTAGGGACGTAGGTTAGTGAGGCTGCTGCTTATGAGAAAGTGGAGAAATGGAAGGAACTTGGTTTTTTGATGACGTCACTGAGCCACTGAATTTTTTTTTTTTTTTTTTTTTGGTGGAACCTGGGATTGAACTCAGGCCCTTGCGCTTGCCAGGGAAGCGCATATTCCACTGAGCCATCTCCCCTGCCCCTTGAGCCACTGAATTTAACCAAACTTGGAACTTCCTTTCTTTGGGACAGTTTACTATTTGAAATAATGAATACAGTACTGTTCAGTGGACCCTCAAGTTCTGACTGGTCTCATATATAAATAACTTGAGTTACATTCAGAGCTTTAGGATTAACTTACAGCCAAAGTCTTGTGTTATGGCCCAAATGTCAACCACTCTTAGGGTTGTAAACAAAGACTCAAGATGCCAGAAAAGTGTATGTAAGTCTATATAAGCATCAGTCTGATCCCAGATGTATTTGTGGACAAGAATTTTTTTTTCAGTGCCGGGGATTGAACTCAGGACCCCGAGCTTGCCAGGCAAGTGCTTATTCTACTGAGTCATCTCCTGGGCCCTGTGGACATGAATTTAGTCAGTGGTTTATATAATTGTTATGATTTAGGTTGGGCATGGTGGTATGTGCCTGCAATTCCAACACTCAGGAGGCTGAGGCAGGAGGATCATTGCGAGTTTGAGACCAACCTGGACTACAAAGTGAGTTTAAGGTCAGCCTGAACTGCATAGCAAAACCCTGTCTCAAGATAAGATTATTATGATTACTGTTATCAAAATGGCCCCAAAGTAGCTCCCTTTATAAAGGAGCTAAAAAAGGAAGAGAAGGTAAAGAAAGAAATCACAATTAAAAAGATGGAAATTGTGGAGGAATGTAAGAGTGAAGTCCATGTGACTGATTGCGCTAATATGTACACGATATCAAAATCCACCATCTTGACAATCTTATAAAGATTTGTATAAGGAAGCTAGTGTTGCCAAATGTGTTAGTCAAATTAGTAAGTCCCAATTGACAGTGATAGAAGAGGTGGAAAGGCTATTATTTGTGGGGATAAATGCAAGGCAGATGGCAGGTTGTAGCCTATCAGAGTCTATAATTTGTGCAAAAGCTAGGGCTATAAATGCAGATTTTGTAAAGGAAAATCAATCCATGAGAGATAATGGTGAAACATTTTGTGCCAGTAGGAATGGTTTCACAGTTTTAAAGTGAGAACTAGTTTGATGCCCGATGCAAAAAAATAAAGTGAGAACTAGAATCATAGCATAAATAGGCATGGTGAAGCAGCCAGTGCTGATAACAGGGCTGCCTAAAATTACATGCACCACTTTGAAATGATGACACAGAGAAATGGCTTTTGCTCTCATCAGGGCTTCAACTGTGATGAAACTTACCTTTTCTGAAAGAAAATGCCCAGGACAAAATAGTGTATATCCTCCAGGAAGAGAAGCCAATGCCAAGCCACTAGCCTATGAAGCATAGGCTAACCTTACTGCTATGTGCCAATACAGATGGTGACCCCCAATATAAAGGCTTTCTTGGTCTATCACTCTGAGACCCCTACAGTGTTCAGAAAGGACAGAGTCATGAAAGAAACGCTAGGGGTCGTGTGGAGATCTAATGCAAAAGCCTGGGTGAGAGGAGTACTTTTTCTTGAGTAGATCAGGGAGGCTTTCTGTCCTACCACTAAGAAACATCTAGAGGACATAGGTTCACCACTCAAGGCTCTCCTCATCATGGACAGTGCTTCTGCTCACCTGTAATACTTGGAAGAAGAATTGGTTGAGTAATTCTAACAGCTCTCAGTTGAGTTCCTCCAACCTAATACAACTCCTCTACTGAAGACTATGGACCAGCAGGTTATAGCTAACTTTAAGAAGCTATACACCAAAGAACTGTTCCTGAAATGCTTCCATATGGCCTCAGATACACACTTAGCCCTTAAAGAATTTTGGAAAGTACATTACACTATCCTTTCCTGTGTGGAGTTAATCTTAGGCTAGTGTTTCTCTAAGGACAGTGAGATCTGCCTGGCAGAAAGTGTGAGCTCAAATTATATAGGAGAGGACACCCATTCAAGTCCCCTTCTGTCCCCCTCTCAGACACAAGCTTTCTTTTCCCCAATAACTATATTTTGCTCTTAACCTCCATTGCTTCTAAAATTCAGTTTTCCATTGTAGAGAACATGAACTTATCCTAGGTATCTTTCAGACTGGGAATTTCATTCCTGTATATCTTAGTCTTCTACCAAGATCACTGGACAGAGACACAAAGATGAAGGTACCTGGTATATATTGCAGGCATTTAGTTAGGCCCTATGGAGGGTATCTCCAACTACTGATCAACAACTATAATCCCTTTAAGCTTGAAGAAGCCAGAGGGGTCACCACCCATGATTCCTTCATGGAAGTTTGGGTTACTTCTTCAGAGAGGGGAATGTTGTAGGCAGCTGACGCAGATAGAAATATTATATTATAGACAATCAGAGAAGGCTAAACCCTCAAAGGACCCAGTATGAAAGCCAAGATACCTTGCAACTGTGGGAGAAATAGGCATCTTTGGTGTGGACAGAACTTAAGACAAAAGATTAAACAAATGTAGCCTCATTCTTAGGGATAGACATTGGGGTTTGATATTCTATTATTTTAGGTTTGTTTTTTTTTTTTTTTTCAGAACCGGGGATTGAACTCAGATCCTTGCATTTGCCAGTCAAGTGCTTATCCTACTGAGCCATCTCCCCAGCCCATGATATTCTAAATAAGTATAAATCACATTGAAAAAGCCAGAAGAGTCACTAACCCAATCCCTTACAGGAAAAGTCTCTGTTCTGTATTCAGGCCCACCTGCTATGTGACTTGCATTTGATTCAGATTTAATCAATTTTACACTAGCAATTGTACTTATAGTCATATTGGTTGACCATAGTTTTGTCCCACCTCATGTGCAAGTTCCCATGTTTCTCACCTTAGATCTGCCTCACCTCACAGTTTTGGTCCCTAAAAATCCCTGGAAAAGACAGATTCCCTGACCACCCATCCTCTTTCAGACAGAAGCTTTCACTACCCCAATAATATATTCTGCTCTTAAAGAAACACATTTTTTTTCACTGAAAACATTTTTTTTGGCCTTCTGAACAAAAACAGGAATTTATTCACCAGGAAGGATGATCCCATCGTACTTCTGCTGGAACCAGCACCTGGCCTGCTCTTTGCTGATTCTGTGTTTGGCCCCAGTGCAGCCCGTCCTGTGATTCTTGTCTGCAATGCTGAAACCTGGCCTACCCAGCACCACATAGAATTCCAGGTGATAGATACCAATGCTTGGGGCATGTTTGATGCCCAGATCGATATGTTACTGGATTCCAAAACCGAGGTTTCCAGTATCGGAGAAGTTATTTTTCCTTAATTCATACTCTTGCACCTTTAGGCCTTTTTCCAGGATTTCTTCTGCCTTTACCCCTTGGACCATGCAGTGGACAGCAATCTTCTCATTTCTCCTGATGCCAAAGGACCTGACGGTGTATCTAGGTTTAGAAGACACAGGAGTCTGGCCCGTGAGCTGCTCTAGTACCTTGGCTGCCTGTGTCAGTCTGTGTCCGCTCTCCCTGACGCAAATGTTAAGGCGGAGTTTGCAAATTCAAAGTTCCCCCACAGGGTTCTCCTTCTCACCTTGATCCTGTGCCATGCTGAAGAACCCTTAAAGAAACAAATTATACAGGAGAGACTTTGAAAACTGTGGAGAGGAGCCCAAGCCTTTAGCTATCACACTGGTTGATCACATGGTTACTATAGCAGTGTCCAGGGACTTGCAGGTCGACGGTAGTGATGATAAGGTTCTAGTAGAGGAGCACTCAGAGGAGCTGCCTACAGGGGAACTTCAGCAGCTTCTGGCTAAGCAACAGAGAATGGCAGCTGAGGAGCTTTCTGAGAAGAAGGGGAGTATCAACAATCAGTGTAACGAAGTTCTCCTTAAATAAAGGGAATTCTGAAAGAATGGACAGAGCTACAAACATTCGTATGTAAGATCCACCCAGACAGAGAAAAGACCGATCCTTGAATTCACTTGCTTAATGACAGTGTCATGTCATACTACAGAACAGTGTTTAAGAAAAGACAAAAACAGACAACATTAGACCAGGCTTTAGTTCTGAAAAGGTTGAAACCTAGGGAGGCAGAAGCAGGTCCCAGTGGGCTACAGGCTCTCCCAAGGAGAGAAAGGACCCTAGAGAGCCAGGGTCTTTATGTTCTTATGGAAGGAGACTCACCTCCCAAACAGTAGCCACCTTCCATTTCATCCTCCCTTCCTGCAAGCCAAAGATGTCAACTTGAATGATCAAGGGAATTCTGAAAGAATGGACAGATGTCATTCCTTGAATGGTTGACATCAGTATGAAATAAAATCATTATTTCTGAAAAAGTAGGCACACTTCTTGGTGAATTAACTAGGAAAATTAGTGGTGTTTCTGATAAATTACCCACAGTATGTAACCCTTTTTATTATGAAAACATGAGTTAAGAGGTGCTTTGGAAGGTTTGGAATGCATTATAGGGATTACCATTATTTGTTCTGGGGAAAGTCTTGACTTACAACCAGTTTAAGTTATAACTAGCCTTTGTGAACAAATTTCAGTTTGTAAGTCAAGAGTTGACTGTATTCCTTCTTGTTTAAATCTTATCTAGTTGGGTTTTGTTGCTTCTGCCCAAAGCATTCTAGTTCATTATATCATTCGAGATAAGTCAACTTTTTGTGCTAAAGGCAAATATGTACTTACATTAGTCTTATAATACTGAAGTGATACTATGACACAATATAAGCTGATGCTCAGTACTGCTAGAGCAAATTAAACCAATAAGCTTTAAAATTCCTATTGTCAAATAAGCTAAAATGATTTCAGTTCTGCCAAAAATATTCTGTTATATTATAAGGCTTTTTTGTTGTTTTTTAGGGGTTTTTTTGTTGTTGTTCATTTGTCTTTTTGGTTTTTGGTTTTTGGCTTTTGTTTTTTGTACTGGGGATTGAACTCAGGACCTCACACTTGCCAGGCAGGCACTAAAGCCACAGAGGTATCTTCCCAGCCCTATGATAGTTTGTTAAATGTTCACCATATTAAACTGAACATTACACAAATTAATAGTCTAATATTCTTAAGGAGAGTTATGCATTTAAAATGGTGCATATATGACATACTGTTATGAATAAAGCCATCTAATATTTATTTAGGATTTGATATGTTCCATTACTATGTCAAGTGCTTTACATTGCTGAATGCAATCACCATAAAAATATATGTGGTAGGTACTATTGCATTCTCACTTTACAGATGAAGGAATGAAGGCATAGGAAGGGTAACATATTCCCCAAGGAACTGAGTTTGTATATATAGTGCTATTTATAGGTACTCCGCCATTCTTCAACACAATGCAATCTGGCTTCACTGCACCCTGCCCCTCTTTCCACTGAGATTGCTTTCTGTTTTTCTTTTTCTTTTCTTTTTCTTTTTCTTTTTCTTCTTTTCTTTTCTCTTTCTTTCTTTCTTTCTTTCTTTCTTTCTTTCTTTCTTTCTTTCTTTCCTTCTTTCTTTCTTTTTGGCTGAACCAGGGATTGAACTCAGGCCCTTGTGCTTGCCAGGGAAGCACTTATTCCACTGAGCCATCTCACTGGCCCCTAAGATTGCTTTCAAACATAAGAAATTCATGAGCAGTCTCTGTTTCAGTAACCCAAAGGACACCTTTCAGCCTGACCACTTGACAGTAGATGACTTATTATTTTCTATGGTTTTTCTTAAATTCTCTTCTGATTCTCCTGCCTAACTATTCTGTTGTAATCTTTGGGTTCTTCTGACTGATGCTTGAGTGCTAATGATCTTCACAGCTTTGTCCTGTAGCTTCATCTTTTCTTCCTCTCTCTCTCTCTCTCTCTCTCTCTCTCTCTCTCTCTCTCTCTCTGTCATGTCATTCATTTCAGTGTTCTATTAATTGAATCCAAACTGCTATCCAAAATTTTCATTCTTTGGGTGCCTGACCCCCAATGCAGCAGTTTCACAGATTTGGAGAAGTGAGTAGATCATGAGGACTCTAACGTCATCAATGGGTTGATTCATTGATGAGTTTATAGCACAGTAACCTTAGTGGGAGGTAGGGCAAAGTGGATGAAGCAGCTCACTGAGAGTGTGGACTTAAAGGATGGAAATATTTTGTCTGAGGCTGCTTTCCTCTTCAACGTCTTCTATCTCTCTCTGCTTCCTGGTTGCCAAGAGGTGAGCAACTTTCCTCCAACAGACACTACTACTATGATGTTCTGCCTCACCACAACCTGAAAGCAATGGAGCCAGCTGACCATGGACCACAACTTCTGAAACTATGAGCCAAAATAATTCTTTCTCCTATGTCTGGCAGTGCTTACTAGTAAAACAGGTTTAATGCATGATATACAAATATATAAGAATTTACAAAATAGGCTTACAATGGCTGCCCACAGAATCAGGTGTGGAAGAGCACAAAGAGACTATTTTCTGGAGATCTGACGGACCCTCCACATCTGCATGAGGAGGTTAAAGTTTCTATGATAGTAGGCTGAAGATTCCACACTAGAAGCCTGGAGATGAGATACAAGATGAAAGAGAAGGTGAAGATGAGAGCTCCTCTGAAGAAACAGAAGTGAGCCTTCTATCATGGGAACCTTTATTCCATTCAGACAACAAGCCTATGGATTGGTGCCACTCACCCAGGGTGGATCTTCTGTATTTAGTAGAACCCTTCAGCCACTCCTAGAATGGAGCAGCTCCAATATACTTGGGCATTTCTTAGTCAAGTCGACATAGTTAACTATCACAACACCTTTAATTTGATATTCTCAGGTTTTTCATCCCGGCAACAAAAACTACCTGACACCCTGGCTTGCAAATGATCTACTGATGGTTCCTACATGCGTATCCCTAGCCCAACTTGAACTTCTGTAGAGTGGAGAACATCAGAATAGTCACCTAGTCTTAACTCTTCTATAAACTTGCTGGGATAATCTAGCACAGATAAAGACTCTGACTACCTCCTTTGTCTACCAACAAGAGCACAATCATGTCCTGAATTAGAAACAAACAAAACTATATACCTAAGAAGATGAATAGAGGCTTAAAATGACAAAGAAACTTATTTTTTCAACAAACCAAGAATCCCAGTAAAATAAATCCACCAGGCAATGCTAGCAAGTAAATAGAACAGGATTTTTGTATCTTCTTGATTCAGCTTGGGTAATTCACATGTAGCTAGAAATCTGCTCATTTCTTCTGCATTTTCCATCATATTAGAATACAAGTTGTCAAGGTAGGTAGGGATGATCTTCTGGATTTCTTGAAGGTTCATTGTGATTTCACACTTTTTTTTCCCAATTGTGTGGACTTTATTCTTATCGTTCCTTTTTTTTGATAAGGTTGGCTAAGTGCTTGTCAATTTCATCTGAAGTTTCGAAGAACCAACTCTTTGATTCAATGATTTTTTTTGTATATTTTCAGTCTCCAGTGTGTTAATTTTCACTCTCATCCTTAAAACTTTCTCCATTGTATGAGCTTTTGGCTTAACCTGGTTTTCTTTTTCTAGAAGTTTAAGATTCACCATTAAGTTGTATATTTGCACTTTCTGTTTTCCTGATATGGGTGTTCACTGTTACAAATTTCCCTCTTAGGTCTGCTTTCATTGTGTCCCATAAATTCCAATATGTTACATTGTCACTATCATTTAATTGTAGAAGCTGTCTACTTTTTAATATTTTTTGGTATTGAGTATCAAAATCAAGACCTTGTGCTTGTTAGGCAGGTGCCATCTCACTAAGCTATATCTGTGGCCCTGTGGTCTAATTTCTTCTTTAATTTAACTGTAACAAATTGGTTTTTCTGGAGGGTGCTGTTTAATCTACATTTGCTTATAAAGTTTTTGTGGTTTCTCTTGCCATTGATTTGCAATTCCATTGCACTATGATTTGATAATATACATGGGATTATTTTAATTCCTTTGCATTTATTTAAGCATTGTCTATTACCTAGTATGTGGTCTGTCTTCTTGAACATCCCATGTGCAGCTGAGAGAAATGTGTATTTTGATGTTGTAGGGTGGAACATTCTCTAGCTATCTACTAACTCTGTTCAAAGATTTGGTTCGGCTTTGATATTTCCTTGTTGATTTCTTTTTGTCTAGCTGATCTGTTTGTGATAAAACATTTTAGACTGCCAAACTGCTGACATACACCCATCCTTCCTCTAAAGCCAGCTCAAGGTCTCCAAGCTGCTGTGTCGCTGTGATTGCCCTCCTTATATGTTGCCTCAGTCTTCTGCCTTTCACAATCTGCTAATGTACCTGCCCAGACCTAAAAAATGCCTCCTTCTGCTTTTAATTGGCTCATGTCACCCAGACCCTCTTCACCTTCAAGTGGAAAGACTCGAATTCTAGACTCAAAAGCCAAGTGACCTAGACTCAACCTCCCAGAGGTTCAAATATTTGTTTATTCTTTAAAAAAGCACTTCTGATTAATGATATGCATACTGCCTTCTGGAAAGACACAAAAGCTGTGCTACAATATCTGACAGAAACTGATTACAAAAAACAATTCTGCAAATTCCTTAGAGTAGCTTGCTTCTAGAAATTCTGGATCCTTGCACTCACAAACAAGGATGTTTATAGAGACCATCAGTCCCTGGGAGTGCGCAGTGGCCTACCTGTGCAAACACTCAGATCTGGTCACTAGGAGCTGCCTCTTCTCTCTTCTCCCCTGTTCTTACAGCCACTATCTTTCTGATCAAGAAATAGGGGCCAGGGAAATAGCTCAGTAGAATAAGCACTTGCCTGGCAAGTGCAAGGGCCTGAGTTCAATCCCCACTTCCACAAAAAAAAAAAAAAAGAAAGAAAGAAAGCTGACAAGCTCACTTTCATCCAAGACCTAACTGTCCAGGTGCCACATGCTGTGCTGAATCTTATGCAAAATTCCCTGCCTGACTTTTGTGGTGATAAAATCACTTAATCCTACTCACATACCTGCTCACAGAGCTGGGCTCAACAGACCATGACTGCCTAGCACTGCCTGAGCAACTGTTCTCGAATTGATCAAACTTAAAAAATAAACCCATCTGACAGGTACTGAGTACATGATGTCTATGGATGGAAGTAACTCTGGTAGGACAGGCTAGATATACTGTCCTCACCTTGGACAAAGTTATTTTGGCCAAAGTTCTCCTGGTACTACTTCCTGCTGCTGTTTGGAAGCCTGCCACCAATGGAACAGAACTAGCTCTGTCCCCTTCATATGTTCTGGCACCCTTGTACCCCTGCGGCCAGCTCTGGCTTTAGCATCTGTGTCACCAGCTCTGATCTCCCATTCCCTACCTATGCTAAGAAGACAATAACAGTTTGGAGGGTCCTGCTGTAAAAACTCATTCCTAGATATGGCCTATCCTTGATCGTTGGCAGCAACAACAGGCCTGCATTTGTAGCAGAGGTAACTCAAAAACTAGATCAAATAAAAACTACATACAGCTTGTAACCACTTAAAGGAAAGCTGTATCTGTAGACACTCCTGCACACACATATAACCCAGGTACATATTAACTACCTCTACAAATTTCAGAAATCCAGCTTTAGATCTACTGGAAAACTTACCTGGACAGTTCCTCTGAGGTTCTCTGTGAAGAGACAACACAGGGGGCCGGGGAGATGGCTCAGTGGAATAAGTGCTTCCCTGGCAAGCACAAGGGACTGAGTTCAATCCCCGGTTCCACCAAAAAAAAAAAAAAAAAAAAAAAAAACCAGAAAACAAAAATGAAGAGACAACACACTCTGGCCAGTCCACAGATGGCTGGCACCTAAGCACATCATTCACAGGGTTGTTCCCTATCTATTCCCCTTGATATTTGTGTGTGTGTGTCTTTTTGGGATACTTACACCAGTCTTTGCTTCCCTGAACCTGCCCCCCACTAGCTGTGGTTTTTTTTCTTTCTCTTTTTTGGCTAGCTCAGCCGGACCTTAGGGAGAGGCTGTCACCAAACCATCGTCCCCTGTGCCTGCCTAATCTTGCCTAAGCAGACACTTTAGACTGCTGAGATACCTCGCCAACCTGTAGCTATGTTTTTTGTTAATTGATCTGGATTCTGGATTTTGGAGGGGATTGGTACTAGGATTCGAACTCATGACCTCACACTTGTCAGGCAGGCACTGTGCTGCTGAGCTATCTCCCCAGATTGACCTGGATTCTTTCTTTGTTTATTATTATTTTTATTGATACGGGATATCACTATGCAGCTCAGACTTGTAGTCATTCTCCTGTCCCAGCCTCCCCAGCTCTGGGATTACAGGAGTATAACACCACGCCCGCTTTCGGGGCCAACATGGCATGCAGTACTGAGTATCAAACTTGGTTCCTTGTACTTGCCAGGCAGGTGCTTAGACTGCCCAGCTATCTCCCCAGCCCTTGATCTGGATTCTGTTTGCATCAATCCTTGCTCCCTCACCCCCTGCTAGATGTGGATTTTTTTTTTTGCCTTAAACTCTATGCATGATTACCCCAAGAGAACAGAATGATCAATTAAAGACTTGACCAAGATTTGATGAGTGCCCAAGGCACCCTGGACACTCTCCTGATGAGATTAACTCCTTCATTGCCTGGCCAGAGTAATGCTACAGGACAAGTCTAAATTATGTCTACTGCTTCTATTTGGGCCTTCTCTCAGAAGATCACAGGTAATATGCCCAGCAAAGATTTGCCGGAGAAACTTGAAGAGATTGAAAGTGTATCAGAAAATTCCTCCTGGCAGCCAGTGTGCTTCAGTTTGTTAGTTGCCCAGGTCATAGTTCCTGTTCCAGTTTGGATGCTTCTGTGTCTTAGAAATGAATGACTGGTCACTGTGATACACAGCTGGTCACTACATTGCACACTGTGTAAACCAACCCCAATTGACAGTCATTCTGCCTCTGTACCTCCTGCTTGCTCATCCCGTGTAAGCCCTAGACCAGCAGAGATCAGGGCCTGATATTCTGGGAGTGATCTCAATCAGTGCGCATAGACATAAATGAATCTGCCTCCAAATCTTGAGTGTTGTTTTAGTGCTTCTGCTTGCCATTGCAATACAAACATTTTTCTTTTTTTCACCAGATATGTCAGTTCATAAATATTACATTGTTTCTTCTAATTCTTAACATTGGCTTAGGACACCTGTGAATTATCACTAAGAAGAAAAAGTAACACTTGTCATATAAAATCCATTCCATATCTCTTAAAGAAATGATTTCTACTATATAAATGAAATGCCATGAATGTAAGTGTCTTCTCAGAGGAGAGAGCTATGCTGATGTAGAAATTACCACACATATAGAAAGACAGAGACAGAGGCACATAGAGAGAGAAAGAGACAAAGACAGAGACAGAGACAGAGACAGAGACAGCGTCAGAAGCAAGCCAAAGTGAGTTTTCATGTAAGGTAAGCAATTCTTAAGCATTCTACATTGTCTCTTACCATGCTTCTGAGAATAAGAATAATAATTTATTGTGACCTTGGAAGTATACCATTTTCAGCATGAACCTGTGATTTGAACTTTTATTTATTTATTTATTTTGGCAGAACAGGGGATTGAAGTCAAGCCCTAGTGCTTGCCAGGGAAGTGCTTATTCCACTGAGCCATCTCCCCAGCCCCTTTGTTAAAGATTTGTACAATTATCATCATAATCGATTTTTGTTACCTCCCAAAGAAACCCTGTGGCCATAGCTGTTTTTCCACATTCCTCTATCTCAGCTCCCGCAAACCATTAATCTTTTTCCTGCTGATTGGCACATTCTGAACATTGTATGTAAATGAAATCTTACACACTATGTGACTATTTATGGCTGCTTTCTTTGAAAGCATAATAATTTCAAGGTTTATCCAAATTGTACTATTTATCAGTACTTCATTCCTTTTTTTATGTACAGGATCTACAGGGTCTACAGGGCCTTATTATGTAGATTGGACTCGCAGCGATCCTCCTGTTCTCAGCCTCCCAAGCGCTGGGGTTACAGGCTCGTGCCACTGGCACAGTCTCAATTCTGATTTGAACTTCTGATTGGAGCCACAATGCACAAACACGAATTCCCCTCAACTCCAAAATGTTTGCATGAACAAGAGAGATCACCAAGAGCAAAGGGCAACAGAACTGGGAACTTTCACCGACGTAATGTTTTACCTACATGGTGTTCAAGATGCTTTTGAATCAAGGCAGAGTGCCATGTCCCCATAATCACAGCTTCTCAGCAGGCTGAGGCAGGAGAATCACAAGTTTGAGGCTAGCCTGGGCACCTTAGTGAGATTCTATCTTAAAAGTAAAATGAAAAGTTCTGGCTATAGCTCAATGATAGAGTGCTTGTGTCACAAGTGTGTGGCTCTGAATTCAATTCCCAGCTCTGGGATAAAATTTTTATATTGTGCACACTGAGAGATTTCATGTAAAAACCCAGCTTCACATTTCTAGCTTCTTGCGTATTTCTGCAACACTGGGCTACGTTTGCATATGCAACAATGAACTGCAGCTAAGCAGCTGTTGCCCCTAAACAAGGAGTGCGCGTCCTCAGCTTTGACCCTTGCTGACCCAGGTAAAAGCAATTCGATTTGTATTTTGTCACCATATTTTGAATATGTCACCCAACCTGAAAGTTGGGTATTACTGACCACCCGTTGTCAGTTACCACAGTGGACAATGAAGAAACAGACTTTTCTGATATGTCACCTGACTAAGTCACCTTTTCCTTTTAATGCTTGCTTTTTATTATAATTTTTTGCTTTGGAATAGTATAAGAATCACAAAAAAGAATCACAAACAGATGGTTTCCATGAATGCTTCATCCAGGTTTTTCCAATGAGATTAAGAAATCATTTTTTTCATTATTTATTTATTTATTTGGTACAAGGTCTCATTACTCAGCTCAGACTCATAGTGATCCTCTTGTCCCAGCCTCCTCAGTGCAGGAATTACAGACATGCACCACCACACCTGGTTTCAAGGCAGGCACAGCCTGTCCCGGGTTCTGGGGCCTGCATGGCATGTGGTATCAGGGATGGAACTTGGGTCCTTGCCCTTGCCAGGCAGGTGCTTAAATGACTGAACTATCTCCACAGTTCAAGAAATTTTTTTTTTTTTGGTGGAACTGGGGATTGAACTCAGGCCTTTGTGCTTGCCAGAGAAGCGCTTATTCTACTGAGCCATCTCCCCAGCCCCAAGAAATCATTTTTAACACTTTCATTTTGCTGCTTTATCCAGCTAGGTACCAGTCTTTGAGGTTTTACCTCTATACTCTGTCTTATATCCATTTTATTCTCTTCAGGGTCCTTGACAAAACTGAAGTCAAAGCCTTTTTTCCTTTTCCACAGAGTGCATGTCATAGTCTCATTGGCCTATTCCCCTCCATTCGCTCTCTGCTCCAGGTTATCCAGCAGACTACCAGGGCCACCTACATGAAGAACAGCTCACTCTTGTGCTCCCCACTTCCAGGGATTCTCTTCATTGTCCACTGTGGTAACTGACAACTGGTGGTCAATTTTTAACACCCAACCACACTGAATCAGCATGGTGCTGGCCATAGGAGTCTGCCTGAGGATTGTTGCCAACAAAATAAAAAGGGGTACTGGAGAAGAAGAAAATCTGCTGGGAACTGTTGGTTCTCCTGGAGGAGCTTGTCATGCTGGCTTTCCTGATATGAATACAGCCGTTCTCATGGTGGAAGGCACTCTGGACCTTGCTGTCACTGAAGATGGCTACAGTTCACTTTGGGGGAGCTATGGTCCCTACTTGGATTGTCACTTCCTGGCTCTGGAGGGGAGGGTGGTGTTCTGATCAATGGCTTGAAGAAGCTTGTCACGCTGGTTTTCCTGATATGGACTCGGCTCTTATGATTGTAGAAGCTCCGCACCACGTGGTCCATGAGGATACCTGTGGCACTTTGGTGGGAGCTCTGATTCTTACCTTGAGCATTGCTACCTGGCTCTAGTTCAGATCTCTCAGCCTATGAGCACAGATCGTTCACTCCATTGGCACAGACTTCCTGGCTTCCATCACTAAATTTTGGGCTTTCCCAGAGCAAATCTGTGAAACAGGCTTGCATTAAGCATGGTCTTGGGCTCTAGGCTGCCAGCTGGACTCGTGAGGTACATTGTTATGAGCTCAAGCTCTTCAGCTGAACTCATGTAGGACACAACTGTGGGATCCATGCCCTCAGCTGGATTCTTTGGGTCTTTAGTGTGTGGACAGATTTCCTGCACTACCTTTGTATATGACTCTTTGGGTGACTATTATAAAATAATCCTATAAATTATGTATCCTGTATTGTTTGCCTTGCAAACCCTGACTACAGCATCCACCAAACTCAATTCTTTACTATGACATTCAATGCTTTACATTTTGTCTCCACACTTTTGAATTTCATGGACTAGTAAAATTCAAAACAAATCTAGGCAAAAACATAGTTGCCCCATCTCTCTCTCTCTCTCTCTCTCTCTCTCTCTCTCTCTCTCACCCTTGCGCTTCCCAGGGAAGCACTTATTCTACTTAGCCATCTCCCCAGCCCCAAAGCCACACGGCACTCTTTTTTCTTATTTACCAAGTACAGCATGGTGGAGTAATCAGAGCTCAAAATAAATATTTATATATTCTGAGACTCACCAAAAGAGCGGGATGTAACCATACAGCAGAAAAGTATAAAAACGAGGTATTTTACATACAGCCATATTAATAGGCCTAGCTGTGAAAGGCTCAAGCCAACAACTTCTGTGGATAACCCACTACTACTGTGGACTGCTGGACTGTGTTGGATTGTTTTGCTGAATTCACGCACCTATAGTATTTAGATGCGAATGGAATACCCACTTCTGATAGGACTAAACAAAAAAAGGGGATACAATGGAAGGACCACTCTGTATCTGTACATGCAGAGTAGTTAGGATAGATATACACCTACTTTTGCTTAATTCAATGAGAAGAAAGATTTGTACGAATAGTGTTTGGACCGGATATCATGTCTGCATCTTGTACTATGGATAACCACTAAGAAAATAACAATGTACAATGTATTCATTATGGAAACTGTCCTATTAATCAGTTTTGAAACTGTCTCATTGATATTTGTTTCTCAATAAAATAAATTTTTTTTAAAAAGAGCTGGATGACTCCAAATACAAATAAGACAGAAATGCAAATTACCTTTATTTGAGCAATACACATTTTGTGCATATATCGAAATATTGCACTGGGTCTCAAAAATTGGTAACGTTTTTCAGTGCTAATCTAAATTTTTACAAAATGTTTAACAAGAACAAGGCATAGTGGCTGGCCCAAGCCTATAATCTCAGACTGAAGAGACTGAGGCAGGAGGAGCACAGGTTTGAGGCTAGTTTAGGCTATGTAGTAAGTTCAAGCCTAGCCCAGACTCCACGGTGAGAGCCTGTCTTCAAAATCCTGAAAAAATGCTTAACAGTATGGAAATGCTAACTTCTCTCATTTTATCATTACGTACATGTATGAAATTTTCACACGGCACTTCATAAATGTGCACAATTAAAATAGTAATAATTAATTTTTAAGGACTCCCATCAGAGACCAACATGAAAGTTACCCATAAAAGGATAATTTGATACTAAAAATGTAAGGGACTAGCAATCTGAGTATAGTATAGTCCTGCTCAGGAAAAGACAATGTGTGACTACATATTTAAGTATGCTACATTTAACTTCAAAAAAACCCACATGGGTATGTTATAAAGAAACAAAGAGGAGTGTGTGGTAGAGCTTCTGGCTACCCTGTGCCGGTGGGACCTGTCGGTCCCAGCCCAGGTGCAGCGTGGGTTCCTTCACCTCAGCACCATCATCCTGGAGACCAAAATTCCAGCACATGAACTTTTGGGGGTCATATCAACTCACATCTAAGTCACAGAAATACATACACAAGAAAAATTACAATACTTACATGAGGATGTATGCACTAATATTTATAGTTGCATTAGCTATAATAACAAAATAAATCATAGTATGTGTTAAGCGATATCTCTGCATGATTTCAAAATTTATTCCCCTATGGACTGAAAAGATATCTTGGCAGTCTAAGCCCCTGGCTAGCAAGCACAAGGACCTGGGTTCAATCCCAGTTTGCTATGCTGGCTCTGAACCCGGACATAATGGCGCATGTCTGTAATCCCAGTGCTAGGGAGGCTGAGACAGGTGGATCACTAAGAGTCTGAGCTGCATAGTGAGACACTCTATCAAATAAATAAATAAATAAATAAATAAGATTCCCGTTAAATTATGAAAACAATCCATATATCTGTCCAATTATGTGTCTAAAAGAACTAGAAATGGTATGTAAATATAAGAAAATATTGTTTAGTTTAGGTAAAGAATTAGTACTGTTAAAAAAAAAAAGAATTAGTACTGTTATATGTGACCATATGGGTGAACCTTGAATACATTGTACTAACTGAAAAAAGCCAGTACAGAAGTTCACATGTTATATGGTTTCTTTCATATTAAATATACCAAACATGGAAATCTAGTGGGAAAGAAAACAAACAAATAAATGGTTGTTTAGGACTGGGATAAGAAGGTGGAGGTTTAGGGAATATTGATATTGACGAGGTATGAGGTTTCTTTTGAGCTAATAAAAAGCATCTGAAAGTGAAATGTGATGATAGTCAAGATTATCTGCAAACAAAAAGCCAT
>NW_004524639.1:1014172-1039079 GCF_000260255.1 Octodon degus
TGGTTAGGATAGATATATAGTTACATTCTCTTAATGAATAGAATGATTTGTGCTAATGGTGTTTGTAAATAGGATCTCAAGTCTGCATCTTGTACAGCAATTAACCACTAAGAAGAATATATGCAGTGTGTTATTTGTTGAAACTGTACTTCCGATTTGATTTGAAACTGTCTCATTGCTATCTGTTTATCAATAAAATTTTGAAAAAAAAAACCAACCTCCACCAGCTTGAGTGTAGGTCTGTGCTAGAGCACTTTCCTTGCATGTGCTGGAGTTCAATAATCCCAGACACGCCCACCCGAAAGGGAATAAAACTTCTAACATTCTCCTTATTTCTCTCTTCTACTGGCAGTGTGGGTCTCATAGCAACTTTTATTCCCACAGCAGGAGTAGAACAAAATTCTGAGTTTACAAAATGTGACTGTTCTCCATACAACATATCAGCTGCTCTTAGTTTTCCACCTGCCTATTTTAAAAAGCTAATGTTTCTCTTTTTTGGTCAGTCTTAGTTTCTTTTACATTTTGTGACAACATATTCTCCCTTACCTGAGATTATGCGAAAGCTGCATTTGTTCAATCAGTTTAGATATTGATCAGTCATGGAAAGAACACTAGTTTTTACCAGCCAGATGACACTGGTTCCTAGTACTAGCTCTGTCATTATGTCATTTTGTAGATTTGGGGGGCAAGAGCTCAGTTTCTTAATGCATTAAATAAGAAGGATTGATTTGGTCTCCGAGTCTCTTTCGGACAGTCTATGATACGTACATTACAACTATCTATTGATAATGATGTCACAAGGGAGTAGCAAAGCAAATAATATGTAGTCAATGCATTTCTCAGGCTCTTTATATTATCTTGAAAAAACTTATGATATTTGGATACGAGCTCTAAGATCTATGGCGTATAGCTTCATGTGTTAAACAAATGTTGTAACGCTAAACTGTACCTCAAGCCCCAGAATTTCATTGAGAAATAATGAGCTTTAATAATTCCAGACCTTCAGATATGTGTACCATTTACTGCAGAATTTGTAATTCTTTCCATTATCTGACTTCTACAGAGCCTGTTTTAGACAATTTTTCCCCTAATCACTTGCCACTTACCAAATTTTAATGCTCTGTATATCAGTTTATGTACCATTTGTGTATCTGTGTTTTATACATTGAAAGAGTAAGATTTTTCAGTAGTCACCAAGAACCAATTTTTCTTCCCCATAAGGGGAAAACTACTACCCATTAAGAACATGTAATTTAGGAAATCAAGTGTCTGTGGTACCTAAACTCTGTGCAAATAAAAACAAATATTTAAACAGGCCTAAGTGTATTTGACTGAGAAGTATTTCCATCTAGAGTGCATAAAATTGCTCATGGTAGCAGATCTGAAGGCAACGTACAGGGCACACTCATTTTCTTCCAAGGAGTGGGTAAGTGATGGGGTGAAATTAGAAAGTATCTGCACTTCACACCAGTTGTCTCTGCTGCTCTCAGGTCCAGATGGGCTGTTAGAAGATGTGCAGGGTCAGCACGTGTCAGCCAGCGGTGGAATGTGTGCTCTTTGTCAGGCCAGCCTGTCCCACTCCCCTCTTCACCAGGTTGGGGGGAGGATCTCTGCATAACAGGCAAAACCTGCAAAATCTCAAGAAATAAAATTATGGAAATACTATCAGAATACCTTCAGCGAGACCACTTCTCCTCCTGTATCTCAGCTCTGCTCACCCAGATCCATGGTCAAAGGGATGCTATTGGATCTTCCCCAAGTGTTGCCATCTTTGGGGGTGGAATTCAGTAGCAGCCCCCAGGCTACGCCCATCTTCTCTTGTGCCATGTTCCTGTTGAGGATGATCACAAAAGGACAAGACTTATTGGTCAGGAAGTAACATAGGGAAAGAGGCAGATGGAAAAGAAGAGAGGAGAGAGCTTTTGGATGAGTAGCGGCGTTCACCTTTACACCTTGGCACCCCTAATATCAATAGGCATAAAGTTGGACAAGTTTGGTTCCAAACCTCTAAGCCATATGATGCTTTCAGGGCCTCCAAACTAGAACACAAATGAGAAATTGGCTTCAGTCATCACAGATGCAAATCCTCTTCTCAGTCTTTTTGTTGTTGTTATTTTGTCTTGTTTGAGACAGGGTCTCCTTATATATAGTTCAGACTAACTTTGAACTCACTATATAGCCTATGCTGGTCTTGAACTTGGGACAATCCTCCTGCCTCAGCCTCCCCAGAGGTAGGACTGTGGGCATGGACCATCGTACCCAGCTTTCTTTAAGCCACAGCAACTACAGCTAAGCCTTTCTGGCCAACACAAATCTAGTTTGCCACCTTTTAGAATCCCCTGGAGCCAGCACCACCGCACATATGCTCTGTATCCTGCCAGGTGCCACATGCTGACCACACAGGCCAGCAGCACGTTTGCCAGCCTCACGAGGGGCGAGTGCACAGTCAGAAGCTGCCTTTCTCCATAGAGTACCGCCTTCCCCTCTCTAGTACAGACTCACTGGGTCGTTCCTCTCCTCCTATGATAACCCTGGGACGGTTTCCTTAGCCATTCCTCAGGGAGAAAAAAAGAAACGGGAGGAGTGAGTGGAATGAGAGCAGCATCTTTTATGCCCTGTGTCTAATACTCAGGGCTGTCAGTGTTGTGTACCCATCAGGCCCTTATGGCTGAAGTCAGCAAGCTTGCTAATGTCCCCCAACACATTTTTCCATTCTGTTCTTTTCTTTATTGACACAGAGTCTGATTATGTAGTTCAGGTTGACTTTGAACTCACTATATAACCCAGGCTGGCCTCAAACTGGCAGTGATCCTCCTGCCTCAGCCTCTGAAGTACTGGGATTACAGGCATGTGCCAGAATGCCTGGCCCATTTTCCCATTCTGTGACAGCAAACACACTGCACCTTTGTTTAAATAGATACATAAATAAAAAGCTAACGTGTGGGGGGAGGGGTGCTTCTAGGTGCTTGGGATCTTGGTAAGGTTCTTATCCAATTGAATGAATTATGCAAATTGTTTTTGTTAGGTTTTATCAATGGCAGTGGCAGCAGCACAGCAGATAAACAGAAATAAAGGGGGTATCCTCTATTAACTCTGAAAACCTGAAGAGGATTGAGGGAAGGCACATGGGCAGATCCTGTGACCTGACACAGGGAGGATGACAATTTATGGGCTTTCGCGAAGGGCGGAGTTGAAGGGCGGATTCAGTGACGCACAGGGAGCTGATTGGAGACTTCCTTGTGTGGGCGGGAAAGGTAACAGGAAGTTATATCCAAGGCTAGAGTGGGGAAGGGGGAGTGAGTGGTCATTAGGAAGACAAACTGGTGTTTTGGGTGTTGAACTGTATTGAATTGATATGGGGGAAATGAAACTTCCAATCTGAAACATACCTGGGATGAGAGCAAGAGTGAGAGAGAGACAGACAGACAGAGACAGAGGGGGTCCAAGTGGGTTGTCCCTCAGAAGCTATCTCTTACAGGGATTTTTACAGATTAACCATGCAGTGAGGTGGGTCTAAGGTAGAGAACAGGGGAACTTGCTTAGGTGGGCATGAAGTAAGGCAAAACTATGGTCACTCAATGAGATTACAAGCACTTGCTCAGGTAAAATTGATTAAATCCAGTACCAAATAAGGAAGCTAGTCTATTAGTAAGCAGGCATGAATACAGGACAGGGTCTCTTCCTGTTGGGGGTCGGGTTAGTGACTCACTCAGGCTCTTTCAAGGTGAGTGATACCTATTTATAATATCAATGCCTGGTGTCCCTCCCTAGAGAAGTGTGTGGCTGTATTTGTTTCCTCTTTTGTCTTAAGGTCTGGACTATAGGAAGTGTCTGTCTCTTGCAAGCTGGAAAGTCACCTTGTCTTCCATCTTGTCTCCTTGGGTACCTGGCCCTGTCTGACTGCCTATAACATTTCTAATTCAGCTGCCTGCAACAGAATCCGGGCCATGATAATTTACCAGTCTGTACTTGGGCCGGAACCTATCAGTTTTTTTTCCAATTTTTTTAACATATAGTATATATTTTACTTTGAATAAAATCTGCTTCTTCAGGGGCTGGGGAGATAGCTCAGTGGAATAAGTGCTTGCCTGGCAAGTGCAAGGTCCTGAGTTCGATCCCTGGTACCACCAAATAAATAAAATAGATTTCCCAAACTGGGCTTGAACTCACCATCTTGCCTCAACCTCCCACAATGCTGGGAATTACAGCCACATACCACCATAAAATCTGCCTCTTCAGGGCAGGAGAGATAGCTCCATGGTCTAAGTGTTGCAGGCAGCTGAATTAGATAGAAATATAGGTAATCAGACAAGGCGAGGCCCTTAAGGAGACAATATGGAAGACAAGGTGACTTTGCAACTTGGAAGAGACAGACACTCCCTATAGGCCAGACCTCAACACAAAAGAGGAAACACAGTTACATACTTCCCTAGGGATGGGCATCAGGGATTGATATTGTAAATAGGGATCAATCACCTTGAAAGAGCCTGAGTGAGTCACTAACCCAACCCCCAACAGGAAGAGACCTTGTCCCATATTCATGCCCACTTGCTAAGAGACTTGCTTCCTCTTTTGGTACTGGATTTAATCAATTTTACCTGAGCAACAGTGCTTGCAATCTCGTTGGTTGGTCATAATTTTGTCCCACCTCATGCCCACCTGAGCGAGTTCCCATGTCTTCTCCACCACCTTAGACCCGCCTCACTGCATGGTTTTCCTTTATGAAAGTCTTTGGAAGAGACAGCTTCCCGGGGACAACCCACTCAGGCCTCCCTCCTGTCCCTCTCTTGGAGAGGAGCCTTCTTTCCCTCAATAAATATATTCTGCTCATAACCTCCCTTTGTTCCTAAAATTCATTCTTCAGTTTTAGAGAACACAAACTCATCCCAGGTACTTTTCAGGGCGTGAGTTTCATTTTTCCCCTATTTCATTTGGAGGTCATCCACCCAGCATCATCATTCGTTCCCTGTATCATAAGCATCTGCCAGACAAGTGCAAAGACCCAGGTTCAATCCTCTCTACTGCATGCGTGCAGGAACCGGGTGTGGTGGCACACACCTGTAATCATAGCATTGGGGAGGCCGAGGCAGGAGCCAAGCTGCATAGCAAGAACCTGCATCAAACACATACATAAGGCGCCGGGGAAATGGCTCATTAGAATAAGTGCTTGCCTGGCAAGTGCAAGGGCCTGAGTTCAGTCCCCAGTTTGGCCAAAAATAAAATTAAATTAAATTTCAAAATACATAAATAAATATAAAAGATTTTAAAAAATAAAATCTTCCTCTTCATAGCTATTTTTCAAAGGAAGAAACTAAAGGGATAACTCAAATTACAATTATTAAGTAACAAATCCAATATTCCTTTGCTCGTTAGTATAGTAAATAAAAAGACAGATGAGGTACCTCTGAATATCTCCCTGTATACATTTTGGTACTCATGAGCTGTGAATACATATTTATTATTGTAAGAATAAATGCAAGCCTGTCATTCATAGCTATCTTGTAAAGGCAATAACATTTCAGTTTTACAGCTCACAAAATTCCAAAGACATTAATAACACATGATTAGGCAGCAGCAGAGTCTAGGCTAGCAACACGAATTGAAAGCCACCGTTAAAATTCTTAGAGTATCTGAAAATTTTACAAAAGATGGTAATCAAAACTGTAAAGAGTAAAGACCCAGGCGTGAGGACGAATGTCTATAAACCCAGCACTCTGGAAGCAGAGACAGGAGGATCACTTAGAGTCCAGGCCAGCCTGGGCTGCAAAATGAGTTTGAAGCCAACCTGAACGGTATAGTGAGCACCTATCTTAAAAAGAGAAAGGGAAAAAAAAGAGTAAAGTCTGAGTGAATGCAGTTGTTAAAAACAGAACAGAGGGTCAAAAGCAAACTATCTTAATAACATACCGGAGTATGCCAGTAAACAAGTAGTTCTTACCTCCATCCTACTGTTTATTTTACTATTCACAGAGTTTATTAATCTTCTTGGCAAGCAGTAAGGTTTAATGAATATATATTGAATGAATAGACAAAATTTCATATGCTTATTACAGAAATCTAATTTTGTAGACAACTATGTATAAATAACACTAAGAAAATACAGTAGATATAATAAAATAACAAGGCAGGGACAACTATGGAACTAAAATGGGGCAGTACAGTAATATAAAATTATATATATGATAGCAATGTGGTTCTAGCTATTACCAAAGAGAGGTAATTTTGTTTATCTTGAGAGCAGCTACATAATCTTTTTTTCCCCTCTTTTTCTGTATTTTTAGGACAGGTTCTACAGGGTCTTCAGGGTCTCACTACGTAGATCAGACTCATAGTGATTCTCCTGTTTTCACCCTCCTAAGCGCTGAGATGACAGGCATGTGCCACCACGCCCAGTCTCAATCGCAGTCTCAGCACGGGGGGGGGGGCTGGCACTTCAGGCCTGAGGATTGAACCCCAGCCACTGCACTCTGCCTAAGCAGGCGCTTTAGTCCTCTGAGCTTTCAGGCCGGCCCAGGAACCTAAAGTCTTTTTTTTTTTTTTTTTTTGGTGGAACCATAAAGTCTTAAATAGGACTCATAGTCCATACACAGGTTGGAGTATCAAAAGGAAAATGTACTACAAAACCAAGAAAATGTCTGCAGGTTGCACAGCAAACACAATGTAAGGACACTGTTTTTACTTCTCCATTTCTGCCTGCACATTTTTACACCAACCTGGCTGCATTTCATGATCAGTTCTTCCCGTTCCACAGCAGTAGGCCACAATCTCAGGCCACTGGTATGTCTGAATCTATACCTTAGAGCCTTCTACTGCTTTCTTTCTATGCCCTAGTCTGCTGCCACCTGCCCAAGGCCTCTCGACCTATTAAAAGTGTCTCACAAAAATGTCATGAGGAATTTTTTTATTTTACCAACTGCCTTGGAAACTTTAACATTACATTTCAGGCTTTAAGAGCAAGTCAATTTCAAGTTGAACCCCAGGCCACCAACATTCCCAACTTCCAAAAAGATTTACATAAAGGATAAAGAAAACGAAGTAAAATCAGATAGACAAGAGCAATTGATTCAAACCTGGAAATAATGAGCAAAGCAGCATCCTTCTTCTCACATATCCTAGAGGTTCTAAGTTTAGCTCCTGAAAATTCTGGATTCAAGTAAATGATTTGACTTCTCAGAGATAAAGACTGTGCATGTGACCAACAAATTGTTGTTGAGTGGCTATTGTGAACAAAGGAATGTATTATGATTTTTTTGAGCAAACTGTGTGCTGAGACCTTGAGATAAAAAGAGTTGCATAAGTTGCTTAGAGTTTCCTTTTTTCCTTATTCTAGCTGGCAGATTAAAGAAAATTAAACCAAAAGTGTTTTGAAAACCCTCATATTACAAAATGCAAGTGGCTTTCATCCCCAGGGCCACTCAGGTGGTGATTTTTAAGTGAATTAATATTTCCATAAGGGCTGGTCATACAGCTCAACGGACTAAAGGGCCTGCTTAGGCAAAGCACAGCAGCCAGGGTTTGATCCCCAGTGTGGCATGACAGCCCAGCCCCAGGGGCGCACTGAGATGGCGATTAAGAATGGGCATGGTGGTGTGTGCCTATAATCCCAGCTCTTGGGAGGCTGAAAACAAGAGAATAACTACAAGTCCGATGTACATAGTGAGACCCTGTAGATCCTGTACTAAATACATATATATATATATATATATATATATATCAGGGATTGAACTCAGGCCCTTGCACTTATTCCATTGAGCCATCTCCCCAGAACCCCTAAAAATGTTTTTATACCTGATAGAATGCTGCCTGATACATAGTAAGAGTTACATGGGTGTGGGAGGCCCACCTGAGGATTGTTGCCAGCAGCGTAGTGGCAGAACTGAGTAAACGAAGAAGAGGCTGTTAGGGAAGCTGTTTGGAGAAGCTGCTGGAAGTCTTGGAAGCTGCTAGTTCTCTTGGGCTGTTCTGCAAGACAACCCTGTCATGCTGGTTTTCCTGGTGAACTTCATTGTTCTCATTGGAGGAGGCGCTCAGAACCTTGTCACTGAGGGTGGCTGTGGTTCACCTTGCGGGAGAGGCTCTGGTCCTCACCTTCAGCATCATTTCTTGGCTCTAGAGGGGGACATGGTGCACTGCTCAGTCTACTAGAGAAGCTTGTCACGTTGGCTTTCCTGATAGGGACTCACTGTTGCTGAGGATACCTGTGGTACTTTTTGGGGGAGCTCTGGTTCTTACCTTGGTTCTTCCAGGCCCTTTATCACACCTCAGCCTACTGGCACAGATCGTTCATCCCACTGGCGCAAACTTTCTGACTTCCACCACTAAACTTTGGGCTTTCCCAGTGCAGATCCACAAAACAGGCCTGCATGAGACATGGTGATGGGCTCTAGGTCTCTAGGTGGAGTCTTGGGGGGCATTGTTATGGGCTCTAGGTCTTCAGCTGAACTCATGCAGGACATTATTGTGAGATCCAGGGATTCTTTGGGTCTTTAGTGTGTGGACAAATTTCCTGCACTCTTGGTATATGATTTTTTTTTGGCGATTCATTGTAAAATAATTTTATGTGCCCTATTTATACTCTTAGGGCTGCAAAATCCCAAACTACAACAGTTTGCATATGATATATATGCATGTATTTTATATATCCAAATGGATGATTGAAAAATCATCCTCTCCCTAAATCGACAATTGAAGAATTTAAGAAATGAAATGAGTGGGGATCACAAAGATCACTGCGTATAAGTTGGGAATAAACTTGGAATTTCCATGTTCCTATTGCCCTTGAATGTTGTTTAAAAGTAGTGAACGTGGTACTCCAGAATCTCCAAACTATTGGCTCTTTTCGAAATAGAGCGCCAGGGTTCCCAGGCCAATGCCACGGAGGAAGGCACCGGCCGCTGGAAACGCCCCTCCCCTTTGAGGGACCGTAGTGGGACGAGGCTTTTGCACATGCTCTGTACTCTGGTTACCCCGCTGGAGGGGCCGCTCTGAGCATGCGCAGGACCCCATGGGTGCCCTGACGCGGAAGAGCTGGCCCCACGGAGGCTCCCGCTTCCGAAGCGTGGGAGGCTGTAAAGGTGGCAGGTTGTAGATTTTGATCTTGGCCTTTGGGGTTCCCTGGCCATTAGAACGTGAGAGGAAGAGGAGGCACCGCGGTGGCGGCCGAGGGGACAAATCCTTCCATCAGTCCTTGAGGCGGGAGGGGGCAGGGTCGGGAGAATCCCCGATCTCAGGGCTGAGTCTCCGGACCAAATCCCGGAGCATGGGGGGCTGGACAAAGTCCCCGAGTATGGGGAGGTGGATCTTCCGAGACCTCCCAGCCGGGCCCTGCTCAACTGTCGGGTTCTGGTTGCTAACGTTGCCCAGGGAGCCGCGGCATCTATAGCCGGTCCCCGCCGGTGGCACTCGGCGGGAAAGACAGCGGCATGAATTCCGCCATTGCCTAGTTTCCTCCCCTTCTTCCTCTTCTCCCGCTGGCCTTCCTCTCTTCCCCATACCTTCTCCTTTCCTGTCCTGTGCTGTTTCCCTACCGTCTTTCCTCCTCTGCTCTCCCCTGCCTCTTACCTCTGCCCCACCTCTCCATCTATCCTCTTTCCATCCCTTTTCTCTTCCCTCCTCCTCCATCCTTGCCTTCCCGCCATCCGTCTTTCCTCTACCCCGTTTCTTCATTCTGTTGCCATCCGACACAACCTCCATCCTTCTCCCCTCACCACAGTCCTCTCTTCCTCATCAGCTTTCTCCCCTCCCCTCCCCTCCCTTCTCCGCCCCTTCCCGCCCCCTCCTCCTCCTCCTCCTCTATTTTCTCCACCCCCAAGCCTCCGCCCCTTAGCCCCCCGCCCCCAGCTGCCAGTCCCTAGAAGCTCAGTCCTGCAGTGAGTCTTGGAAGCCCATAGCTAAGCACCAGGAGCTGAGTACTGCCTGCTGTGCCTGCCTGCCTGCCTGCCTGCAAGCCTCCGACATGTCTCAGGAGAAAATGGAGCTGGACTTAGAGCCTGACATATCTCTTGAGAGCACCCTGAGGAGGTCCAGCAGCGCTCCCCAGATCCATGGACTCAGGTGAGGAGCCCTGGAGAGGATGGAGTTGGGGGGGCAGGGTCGTCTTGACCCTGTGCATGAACTCTTCCTTTTAGGTGCGGGTTTGAGCTTTTCAAACCGAGGGGTTTGGAGACATGTTTGCTGGACATTGACTCGGGTCCTAAGGGGAAGCAAAAGTTTGACCTCAAACTCTGGTCCACATCGGGGAAACAACACCGCCCCCCTAAACCAGGAGACCATGTTGTCCCACTCTAAAAGGAACTGCAGACAGCTCCTGGCTCCTCTGTCAGGTTTTTGCCCTAGCTAATTTACACCAGGGAATGAATGTCAGACTGAAGCCCCTGGAACTAGGCTTGCAACTTGACACTTGGGTCTACAAGCTGCTACTTCTAAGCTGAATTTAGAACCCTGGCAGTAGCAGAGGTTTGCTTTAATAAATCAGAATGTACCTAATAACTTGTAATTGAATGGTGCATTCATGTCACATTAAGTGAGTTGGATTTGCTCAGATGTTTTCAGATTCTAAAAGTGCCACAAGTGTATTTCAGTGAACAAGAAAGGAAGGGTGGCCTGTAGCTTAGGTCAGTGGAAACACAGGTTTGAGACAGCAATGGAAAGAATCGACCCTTTAATTTCAGCGGCAGAATCTCATGCTTTTATGTGAATAAGACACCAGAGTGTTTATTTAAAAGTAGAATCTTGAGATAGTGAAAAAGGTAGGTTGCCTAACCTATTAATCCATTCATTACATTTCACTTTTATAAGCAGACAATTCATTTTAGGTAGAGAGGCAGTGTGTGAGACCCTTCAAAAATGGCATTAGTCCATAAAAGGAGGTGGGAGTGCAGTGAGCCAAAACTATATTAATCAAGCACAGTGAAGGTATAGAAAGATAATTTGTGTCTCTTGAACTGATTGTAATTTCTTCATTTTGATGACAAAAACAAGTTTACCTTTCTGTTTTCATGAACTGTAATTTTGAAGCTGAGGGGTAATGGAGTGACTTTGTTTTTCTGATGTTATCCTTGGACCTACATTTTTTAATATACTTTAAGAGCAACTGATTCTCTCCCTCTGTCTTCTTTCACACTCTGGTAAGCAAGCAATTGCTAGAGACTTGGTTGAGCCTACTGACCTGCATTTAGATAATGGCACAAAAGTAAATAAATATAGTACTGTTTTATGAATCACAAGTGAAGTAATTATTTAAAAGGTGCTGTGATATGAAAGAAGGATAAGGCACATCCCTAAGCCTGATCCCAATTTTACTCACTAGCTGTGCTCATGAATGAGTCATTGAAGCTTTCTGAATCTGTTTTCCCATTTGAAAATTTAGGGGAGCTGAAATATGCCATCTCAGTGGTCCTTTGGAGCCCAATCCAATTCCATTCTGAAAGTCATTCAGCTCTTTTTTTTTTTTTTTTAATTTTGGGAATGCAACCCTAAACCTTGCACATGCTAAGCAAGCATTGTGCCACTGAGCTTCTTGAATTGTTATCATGGACACAGCTTGTACTTGGCATTGCGGGGATATTAGATAAAAGTGAATAAAGCATCTTTGTACCAAGAGGTTTAAGATTCATGCACACACTTTTTCTTCTTTTTTTGAACTGGAGAAAACTTTTTAACAAAAGGGAAAGTAGGTGTTGGGAGGTGTGGCTTAGTTGTTGAACCCATTCTTAAAATATGTGAGTTCCGGGGTTCACCCCCAGCACTACAAAAAAACAAAAACAAGAAAGCAGGGCTATGAGTGTAGCTTAGTGATAGAGTGAGCTTAACGTGTAAAGCTGGGTTTCATCTCCAGCACCATTAAAAAGGTATTTTTTAGCTGGGTATGGTGATCAGAGTTTGGCCCTGGGGTTCAAGAGAAGCCTGATCAGTATGCTGAGACCATGTCTTAAAAAAAAAAGAAAAAAAGAAAAGAAGAGAAAGAAAGTAGATGTCTTAAGAAGCTGTGCCATCTCCCAGTGTGTTCTTTGCATTCAAAGGAGGAAATGACAGCCCTGGAAGGCTGAGGCAGAAGGACAGCCATGAGTTCAAGGGCAGCCTAGGCTACATAGTGGATTCCAGGACTGCCTAAACTACATAATAAGACCCTGCCTGCCTCATAAAATAAAACACAAAGAAAGAAATGATTGCATTAGGTTTGTGGAATGAGTAGTTGTTTATGGAGGGCCTCCATGGAAGGCATGTTGTTTGAGGTGAGTGTGGAAGGAAAAAAATCTCAAGATGACAGGAGGGAGAGCATTCAAGGCACAGGGGACAACTTGAGCAGGGAAAAAACCACATGTAAGTTTATTCATTTAGGTCACTTTCAGTGGTACAGCACATGTGTAGGTAGCAGTCCTCTGAGATGTGCTGATATGGCTTCTCACCTAGAACAGCTGAAGGAAAGCACACACAGAGTACTGTAATAATTGTCCCATGAGATGGATGAACAACTCTGGTGGGAACTGGCTTGGTTTGGGGGTGTGGCTTTGACTGGAAGTAGCTGGTTTGAACCAGTTTCAGCCTCCCACCCTGCAGGCCTCTAAACTGCCTCCCCAGCCACTGAGGAGATCAGTTCTTGGTCAACTTGTGAGCCACTGCACACCAGTCCTGACAGTTCTGCCAAGAGGACACCAAGGGGATTTTTCATTATCAGAAAGTAGGCTTGGAAGATTTTATTGCTGAGTACAAAACTGATGCTAATACATCTGAATGATATCTTCCTTTACAAGACACTAATCATTTTATTTTGACTTTCCAGCGATCTTTCGCCGGTTTTTCAACCTTTTACAATTAAATCTCGGAGCAATAGTACAACAATTATGAACAGTCGCAGTTTGGTAAGTATCAAAGTTAGTATCCAAAGTGATTTAGATCTGAGAATGTTCTTGGAAATATGGTCTACTTCGAAATTATGTGGTATACACAATCATTTGAAAAATAGAAGATATTACCTGCTCTGTTCACTAGTTTTGCTGTGACCAGTTAGCTTTAGTTACAAAAGGAGACTAAGAGTATCATTTTTCTTTGCTGTAGGACTTGGTATTTAAAAAGATTGTTCATGGTTATTTATCACTACTTTTGTCGTGTTTGTAAGTAAATCAGGATTCTGACTTCTAACTCTACCTGCAGAGTTAGAAGTACTACCTGTTAGTTGTCCTACATTCATTCTTAGAAGAGTTGCTCAACATGACTGTTGTTGATAGCTAGAGATGTTGCAGATCACCTTATTAGTTGGTTGCTTTAGAGAAATTAGGCAGGTTTTTGTGCAGTAGCTCTTCACATGCAGAACTCCCTCAGCCTGAAGCTCCAGTGCTCTGGAAGACGTCTGTGATGTAAGCACATGGATCTCTCAACGGCTGAACTAGATTTCCGTAGTCTATGCACAAACGTTTATCGGTTTATTTATAGGAGTGCCTCTCCGACCTCTGAGTCATCTAAAATTTATGCACAATTGTAATAAGCTCCCAGCCACATCGTATCTGAGAAATAGCAAATCAGATGAGCTGCCTTTGGCTTAAAGGTATACTGATAACTGCTAACCAAAGAAAGGAGGGTAAAATTGAAAAGTGGAGGGTTTTTAAAAAAAAAATAGTGTGCAGCTAAGAAGCTGTTGATAGTCCCTGGTATGTCACTAGTATAGAGCTTTATAATAATGCTTTTAAGGTTTAACCTTTTCTTCAATTCCAGTAATGCTTACACTTGAATGGCATTTTATGTGATACAGAGGATTGTCATGTGTTTTAATTTTTATAACAACCCCTGTGAAGTAGACAGGGAAAAAAGCATTTTTCCCAAATAAAAATAGGACCAGCTAAGACTCAGACGACATAAATGGTTAGCTCAGAATCACGCAGTAGTAAGTGGTAGAATAGAGACTTTCCAGTGCCATTCTGTTTGGTGTAATCTGTTTGAGAAGGGAAAATATAACACATTTTAAGAGATTTCCAGCTGAAATGACTGAAAATACTTAAAGGGAAAAATGTTAGCTATCTAGAGGTTTGCTTTGCTTCACCTCCTTCCTGGGGCATACTGGAAAATATAACCACTTATTTTTGCTGGCTATATGAAGGATGTTTTTACATTTTATACAGCTATGATCCTGATAAGAGTAGCATAGCAAAAAAGGGATAAATGAATTTGCCTCTGTACACTCCAGTTGCCTCTTGTAAAAACGTGACCATTCTTACCAACTCTGCTCTAGGTTTACCTCATCGCTCCCTGACAGACAGCCTGGGCAGCAACTGCCCACGGATACCTCATTGTCTGAAGGGGCTATGGTGATTCACTGTTCTTGCTGACCCCTATGCTACCCTTCGCCTGCTTCCTGTTGTCTTTCTAGATTTCTGATCCGTAGAAACCCAGTTCACTCCTCATATCTTCATCACACAGGTCCCCACTCTCATGATAATAGTGACATTGCCTATATGATGCCAGAGTGCACTCTGTAAATCCAAGTGTTCTTATCTGTGTCTTACAGTAACCTACAGAGTCAAGTGTTGGCAAATATAATAGAGAGGAGGGGAAAATAAGACGTATGGAGCAGTAGAAGCTTCATGCTTTGCCAGCTGCTTAGGTATTAGTGCAGGGTAAAGGAGAATTCGGAAGTGATTGCAGTTGTGGTTTTTGGTGACCAGGGAAAGGCTGTTGCCCTGACAGTACTGGAGAACTCAAGAGGACTGGTAGCTTGAGGGGAAAGAAGGTGACTTCTTTTGGGGGAAAGTGGGGTTTAAGGTGCCACTCGTTCCATGCTGTGCTCCCAAGCCGTGTTCTGATTCACTGTCTTTTGTTTTAGACTGCCGGTTTCCTGTCTCCCCACTCCTCACTTCCAGCCCATGAGCCTTCTCACTGCACAGAGAAGACAGACACTTGTCTTACAGACATCAGCTTTCCACTCCTTAGGGTGTCTCCAGCTTCACATATGGCACTACTCCCTGATGGTTCATATGTTTCTGACCATCCTGTCACTTTGCGCTGTCTGTGACTCTCCCTCTCTGGCACTTGTCCTCCCACTGTCTTCTCCCAACTTACCCATCTGATGTGGGGAAAACAGTTTTCTCTCTCATAGGTTTCCCCTTCCCTTTCCTTCCTTTCCTCAAACTTTGTTAAAGCACAATCAACACTCATCTGCCTCTGCTTGCCTGTCCCCCAATTTCTTTTTTCCTTGTTTTTTGTTTTTGTTTTTGGTGGAACCAGGGATTGAACTCTGGCCCTTGCGCTTGCCAGGGAAGCGCTTATTCCACTGAGCCATCTTGCCGGCCCACCAATTTCTTTTTTTTCCCCCAATTTCTTGACAATTTGAAACCTCTCAATTCCATTAAAAAACTGTCCTTGCAAATGTCACTCATGTCCACTTAATTGCCAGTGTCAGGGGCTCATTTCGTATCCCGTTTGAGCCCTGTTTCACGCGACGCCATTAGCAACACTTTCTTGAAGCTCTCTTGGCCGTTCTGCTTAGCTGATACATTGCTCTCATTTCTGGTTCTAGGCACAGCTTTGCTGTTCTCATCCCTCTCTCCAGGCCACTTGTCTAGCTTTGTCTACAACTGACAAGTTGTGTATTATGAAAGCATAACATCTAAATTTCTGACTTTCTCTACAGGCAGTCTGTAGCCATGCTCACTGCAGTGCTCCAAATTTCACTGCCTTTGGGGTTTTTTGGTTCTCTGACTGACACTTGTGTGAGCCCTTCCCTGTCAGCCTGTTAGAGAAGCTCTGTACCTTTTCTGCTGGCTTGATTAATGCTTTTCAAATGACCTTATTAACAGTTCGCCAGTTCATGCTTATTATTTTCATAATGGAAAACAAACTTTCAAATGATTTTTCTGGTAAAGGTTTTTCTCTTCTTAACACCTTTGAGAAAAAAAGTAAAAGGATGGGTAGTGAAGGGATATTTTTGAGGTGAAATCATGCTTTAGTAGATAATTTGTGAAAAGCTTACCTGACTTAGTTTTTGCCTAAAGAACATTTTTAAGCCAGGTGTGGTAGCACGCACTTGTACTCCCAGTACTCTGAGAGGATGAGGCAAGAGGATTGCAAGTTCAAGCCCAGTCTGTGGGATTTAGCAAGACCCTGTCTCAAAATAAATATGGTAGCCCAGGCTGGCCTTAAACTCATGGCAATCCTCCTTGCCTCAGTCACCCAAGTGCTGGGATTGCAGGTGTGTACCACCATGCCCAGATGAAAGTAAAAATTCAAAAGGGGATGGAGATGTGGCTCAGTGCACAGGCCCCAGGTTCAAGCTCTAGCACTACTACCACCATCACTAAACAATACTCCTTACTACATTAGTATTCAAAAGTTGTAATAGCATAGGGCCTCTTAAACAGGATAATTACCTTATTTAGTTTATAGTATTATAGCTTATTTGCAGTAGCTGTTTATACTATGACAATTAAAACCCTTTAATAGCTGTTGATTATCAACTTTAATTTTTTGATGGGATAGAAATTTGGCGCTTCCCCGGCAAGCTCAAGGGCCTGAGTTCAATCCCTGGTTCCACAAAAAAAAAAAAAAAAGAAAGAAAGAAAAAAAAAAATTTGATCCTAAAGGGAAAGCAACAGCTACTTTGCATATTAAGTTTTCTTTAGACAGGATTGTGGTGATAGTATTTTTTTTTTTTTGCAGTAACAGGAATTGAACTCAGGACCCTGTGCTTGCCAGGCAGGCACTTATCCTACAGAGCTATCTTTCTGGCAATATTTGTGATCAAATCTTAGAGTTAATTTAGATTATGGAAAGAAAATCTCCTTATTCCACTGTTAACTCTTTTTGAGACTATGCATCCCAGATAATATTATACTGGCCTTGTTAGCCTGTCTTGTTACAAATAAAATTTGTGACATCGATGTTTTTCTTTCCCTTCTCATCTAGTTCCTTATTGTAGATGAGTGGGATAATGGCAATTTCCAAGGCCCAGAGTCTTTTTTCCCTAAATTTACACAGCTCTGCATTCATCTGAGAAAAGTGCTAAGGCCAGTGCCTCTCTAACAACAGATGGTGCTTTGAGGTTGGACACCTGGTGTACTTTCTAAAGACTGAATGTACTGCCTCTAGTGCATTAATGTTGAGGGATTTAAGCACTAAATTTCTAAGAAGAATATGAAAAATTATCTTGGAAGAGGTCATACACCAGTTCTGATAGCAGACTGCTGCTTTGTGATTCAGAAAGTAGTAAATGTTGACTTTTTCTTTCCAGTTGCTGCCATCTTCACCTAATCGTATCCCTAGTAGCAGACTGCATGAAATCAAAAGGGTAAATTTTACTTACTAGCCCAGATCTGAAATTTTTGGATTTCACATTTTTATTGTGATTTTGAAGCTTCACATATTAAAAGGAGACACAATACACTTCTGGTTAGTTAGATACAGAATACAGTTCTTGGGAGTGCGCAGGTAAAATACAGATGTGGCATTGTTGACATTTTTAGAATGTTAGTCCCGCTCACCTGTGGTTAAGCCAGGTAAGGTAGAAGAGCCATTTTATTTGGAACTGCAAACCATGTGGATGAAAAATAATTTCTTAGCACATATCTTTGTCCTTATAGGAAGAAGGCCTGGATATTATGAATAGAGAAACTGCACATGAAAGGTTAGTGCGTCAAGAGATCAGGGCCTAGTTTCGTATGTCTTATTTGTAAGCACTGATGGCTTTTCTTTTGCTTATTTAGGGAAGTGCACTCGGCAATGCAGATAAGCCAGTCATGGGATGAAAGCTTGAGCCTGGTAAAATTTTCCCTTGTCTGCTTATTTTTTTTTTAATCTTTTAGAACTCTTTATGGGGTTCACTGGCTTTGTTCACTGTTTTCTGTTTTCTGCTTGTATCCTTCGAAGTTGCTCCTTGTTTTTGATCTCTGCTCTTCCAGCAAAATATTAAAATAGATACATTTCTACTCATAAAACGTAGATGTGATGTGAAAGCAGGAGCTGCTATGGACTCAGTAGTTATGAGAAAATGACACTTTATGTTTACAGAGTGATAGTGATTTTGACAAGCCAGAGAAATTATATTCTCCTAAGAAAATTGACTTCACTCCAGTTTCCCCAGCACCTTCACCAACCAAGGGATTTGGAAAGGTAGGACCGTTGATGATGTAGTAACTGTTTTTTAATAAGACTGAGCACTTCCGTGTCTCAAACATTTTGTCCACACATCACCTCACTTTTAAAGTATACAGTAACTTGAATAAAAAACTTGTCAGAAGAATCCTTTGAAAACTGGGGTATAGGAATTAATTTAATATTAACTGTATTTTTTCTAGCAGCGCTTTTCTCTATCCCTACAGATGTTTGTCAGCAGCAGTGGATTGCCTTCAAGCTCTATTGGTAATCCAAGACGATTTTCAAGGTAAGTGAACTTGAATTTTCAAGGCGATTCAAGCGCCACTCCTCATATTTATCTCTCAAATCGGTTTCTCCCAATAATTTATTGTAGAAATTTTCAAACATGCAGCACAATTGAAAGGATTTCACAGTGAACATCTGGAATCCACCGAGCTAACGTATACATCAGGAAAAGAAAAACCTGCATAAGTATTTTTATACTAAATGTACTGAGGCATCATGGGAGTCATACAGGTTAACTTTGGCCCCTGAAATTACAAAAGATGCTCAAAGTGGTGGCCTTTAGCTGCCAGGAAGCTGCCAGGCCTTGATTAGTGTCAAATGCTCAAGTGTGCGCATTTTTTGGCAGACCGTATGCCCACTGCCTATATTCTGCCACTTAACATTTTACCAGATTGTGTTTTTTGAACTTTGTGCTGACTTATTTTGAGAGGGAACACACACACACAGACACGCACACACCTATAGGAAAAAATTTAAGATTATAGATCACTCAAAATCCAAATAACTTTTTAGTAAGGTATCTTTTCCTTTAGACTGTTCGTAGTATTTTGTCTTATAGAGTGATTTTTAAATGGTTAAAATAAAATGCCGTGGCATTCTGAATTGCCCTCTGCTAGATCACATCACGTATGGGCGTTCCAGTTACTCAGCCTATTACACCAACACTTCCTATTTCTGCGCGTATGAGCATAAATTTTACTCATTCATGTATGTATTTATTTGGTAGCCGGGTTATAGTACATCTTGCAAGTACTTCACATCTTTCTGTTTATTTCCTAAAGCCGGAGAATCCAGAGTCCTGGAAAATGCATTAGACCCAGTGTTCTTGGTCCTCTTAAAAGAAAAGGTATGGAGCAGCATGCTGACTGGTGGTTAATGATGTGTACTTGAAACCTGCTAGGAGAATAGATTGTAAATATTCTTACCACAAAAAAAGAGGTAAATGAAATGATAGATGTGTTAACTAACTTGGTTGCGATCGATCATCAGTTTTCAATATGCATGTTGAAAACCTATTAAACCACATACCAGTTTTGTCAGTTTTACCTCAATAAAGCTGGAGGAAAAAAAAAAGAAAAGATGCATCACTTTCCTGGTATTAAACTTAGTGAAGCTTAAAATAAAAACTAGGGTTTCTAGTTGAAAGGAGCTCATTAACATTTCTTTTTAAAAAAATGTGAAGTATTCCCAACATATGTTGTACTCTTCCAAGTTGTAAATTAGCTACCTGATACTGCCTATATTTTTTATATCTTATATCTGGATGATATCCATATTATTAGTATATATTCTAACACCATTGCCTCTCACTGATCTGAATGTAAAAAAGCTGTTGTTGTTTTGTTGTAGAAATATATAATAGTGTTGTAGCACATATATCTGTAAACACATTGTATGTTCAAATGTAAGGTGAGATGACCCCTTCACCAAATTCTACCTAAACACACTACCCATATCTGTAGTTTTGGTATACCAGGATGCATTTTAAATAACCTTACTTTGAGCCAAAAGGATTAAAGTCCCAGTCAGTGCAGTTTCAGATACTTATAGAATGTTCCAGATGACATAAAAATGGGAAAACTTCGTTTAGTCGTTCTTCTTGAGGACAGGACTATAGAATTAAAAGATTCAGATATTAATTAAACAAGAGTTTTACAGTGACTTTTAAAAAGCAGTCCTAATTATGAAAAAACAAATAAAAAAATAAAATAAAAAGCAGTCCTGCACGTAGTTTCTTTCTACAGGTCATCTTCAGAACCAATAAATTAACTCTCCTAATGTTGGGAGAATGGATATTTGTTGGCTTTGATGAAATTTTTCCAGTGACAAGATCACACACGGACACAAAAAAGTACTATATTTTATGCAACTTAATATTATAGGTGATGTGATCTGTGATCCTAATACAGTGACAAGGTTAATATTTAGGAATATGTTTATGTTATGAATAATCTTTGTTTAATTTTGCAAGGAGTTATTTACAATCTTAAGGATAATCTTGGGGAAATTAACTGAAAGTAACACTTGGAAAAAATCCTATTATTGTTGTTATCAGCTTAATATCTGCTTGTTTTTTTTTTCAGCTTAATATCTGTTGCAGGAAATTATTGGAATCAGTATGGGTGTTTAGTTTCATTGCTATTCCAAAATATACCAGCAGATGGCGGAATTCTTAGTTCAAAAAAGCTGAAGTCTTGCTAGTGAGGTGGAGTTGAAACCTCAGTATATTTTTTAAGCTGCATATTTATTAAAGCATGGGGGAAAACTAAATACATAATAAATTTTCTGAATTTTAATAATTTTTAAAATATCTTCAGAGAAGAGACAGTACTACTTATCAATTAGTGATATGGAATAAATGAATGTTGTGTTTGTTCTTGTTTGATCTTTTTTTGTTATAAGAATCTTGTAGAGTTCTAAATCATTTAACTTCTTCTTGGAGTGCAGATAGATTTCATGAATTAAAATGTCATTAACATTTCATTTTCAAATACAGATAGAGTTTCAAGACCAATATATGTGCATGTTTTAAATGAAAGTGCCGCTTACTTAGAAAGAGGCTTCTAACTTATGGTTTATTTAGCTTTTTTTTGTTGTTTTCTTTTTCCTTTAGTTCAGGGATTGAACTTGGAGCCTTGTGCTTGCCAGGCAGGCACTTATGTCACTGAGCTATATCCCCAGTCTTCTTCTTTTTTTTTTTTTTTTTTTTTTTTGGTGGAACCACGGATCGAACCCAGGCCCTTGTGCTTGCCAGGCAAGTGCTTATTCTACTGAGCCACCTCCCTGGCCCCCTATATCTCCAGCCTTCTAACTTAGGTTTGTTAGGCAACTTTTATCATCTGATGGTAAAACGTTCAGCATTACTCCTTTTGGTGTCTAGTTTTACTATTATTAATTAGTTCTGAGAAAATCTATAAGATTGAATTAGACAATACAGTACCAAAATTGTTAACAATAATAATTGCTTTCAGTTGTAGGTGGGCTTTCACACTTGTTTTATATGTGTGTGTGTGTGGTACTGGGGATTGAATTTGGGGCCTTGTGCTTACCAGGCAAGTGCTTATACCACTCAGCTGTATCCCCAGCCCCATACTTTTTTTTTTTTTTTTTTTTTTGCGGTACAGGGGATTGAACTCAGGACTCTGCGCTTGCCAGACAAGTGCTTATTCTACTGAGCTATCTCTCCGGTGCTCTAGCTCCATACTTATACTTTTAATCTTCATTTTCAATAACACAACCTTTTACTTATGCACTATTTACCAGAGAGCATATCAATAACCCACTTAATGTTATCTAAGGAAATGATTAGATGTTAAAGTATATAAAATAATTTTTTGCTAACCATCAAGCATAAAATATTCATGGTAAGCTTCAGCTATTTGGGAATACTTCATTTTTGTTGTTGGTTGTCTTTATTTTGCTTATAATCAGCATTATACTCTTCTATTAAGGAATGTGTGTATATAACGTACTACATATACTAAAATGATAGGGGCCGGGGAGATGGCTCAGTGGAATAAGCGCTTCCCTGGCAAGTGCAAGGGCCTGAGTTCAATTCTGGTTCCGCAAAAAAAAAAAAGACTAAAATGAGGGGTTTTTTTTTTTAAGGTTGCTGACTTTCTTGGATGAGGTATGTAGAAGTGTATTTTTTTATATTAAGACACATAGAGAAATAGTTTTTTAAGTAATAACTTGAAGAAGTAGTCTAAGCTGTAGTTAAGTAAAAATCATCTCATTTTGGCACCAGTCCTGTACTTGTAAAGCCATTTTACAGGAGTGTCATCTTTTTCTGAAACAGGTGAGATGGAGACTGAAAGCCAGCCCAAGAGACTCTTTCAAGGCACCACCAACATGCTGTCTCCGGATGCAGCCCAACTGTCTGATCTCAGTTCATGGTAAAAAGTGAAAAAAAAAAAAAGAAAAAAGAAAAGTATAGTAGGGTATGACCCACTTAAAAAGGAACATCATTGAAAGTATTGAGATACTTGAAAATGCGTTCAACTTTTTGCCCATACTCCCATAGACAGGCATTCTGGAGAGACGTATAGATATTTTTGAACAACCAAGATAATTGAAAAGCCATGAAGGCTTCCTCTGAAAGTGTGTGTATCGGTTTGGTACTTTCCCTTTCATGTCCTGCTCCTGTTAGGTCAGCGTCCTGGGGGGATGAGATGGTGCATTGTGTCAGCTGGCTGCTGTGACGAATAGTCTCTGTGTAGCAGGGGTAATGGACAGCAATTGTGGCTGCTCTGCTTGCATTTTGCATTACGTGCTTTTGGCTTAGCAGAGAAGACCAGCATAGTATTCTCAATGGCATGATCTTTTGTGTAAATTATTTTTGAAAATTTGGGGCTATTCCATCACAGTGCTCACTAAGATTGCATTTTTATAGTAACACTTGTGGATTTTTTTGGTCCCGCCACAGAACTATTAGTCTTATCCATCCTAGGCTAGGTCTGTAACTTAAGAGCCTTCGGCATTTTCCTTGCATCTAAAGTTGACTGCTTGGATGCTGGCTAAGTGAAATTAGAGGGGTTAGCAGCAGTAACCAGGGAGTATTGTAAGAGCTTCAGGATGCTCTAGTCAACTTTCTGAGTATACATCTTCTAGACAAGTTATGTAAAGCCTTTCAGAATTTTTTTGTTCTGTAGGTTTTATAGCTGTGGGTCTTATTTAAAGAAAAACTCATTAGAGTACTTGCTTTAAAAATAGGATGATACCTCTTGACTAAAAAAATAACTAAGCCACTTATAAGGTATAAGCACGATGGTTCCTCCTTTCCATATCACTTAGCTATCATTTTGTATAAGATAACCTATATTTCCAGTTCACCAAGAAGTCACATGTTATTCTTGTTTGTTAGGCTTACTGATCCGTACTGTTGCAATCTTGGATCAGATGCCTTTTAGATTGTTCTAGCTATTTTCAGACCCACAGTCTCTTTTTGTCCTCATCTCTGTGTCCTTGGTAGCTCAGTGTGCTAATTTTGGTACAGTGCCTTTCCAGGTATGTAGATGATTGTAAAGAGCAGTGTCCGAAGCTTGTCAAGAGGACACTTGTCAAGCTAACACGTGAAACTCTATACTTAATGTGAACTGCGTATCGCTTTTATGGTAAAGTGTGTTTGAATAGAGGCACATGACTATAAATAGGTTTGCTTTCTCAGTTACTCCGGTAACCAAGTTAAGTAAAAGATGACAGCCTTTGCCAAACTAAAAAATGCATGGTAAGGGGCTGGACTGTAGCTCAGTGGTAGAGGCCCTGGATTTAACCCTCAGCACAACAAAATAAAGGAGTAAATCAATAAATAATGTATAAGACGTTTTTATTCCTCTTTCCAGTACTGGGGATTGAACCCAGTAAGATCTGAACTACATCCACATCAACTTTTATTTTATTTTGTTTCATTGTATTTTACTTTGCTTTATTTTATGACAATAAATAAAATGACAGGGTCTCCCTAAAAGACCCAGACTTGCCTCTAACTTGGAAAGCTCCTGCCTCAACCCCCTGAGTAACTAGGATTGCAGGCATGTATACCTGGTTGAGATTTATTTTTGTATTGTCTTATGTGACTGCTGGAGGCTACAAAACAGATGCACACAAATAAGAGAAGGTACAGTACTTACCCGTGGCCCTCACTTGTGCAGACATTTATTCCTCTGAGCAGAACAGCCTCAGCCATCTGGGGCAGTGGCTATTGGAAGATTTGTTTCTGCAAGTAGCCGTGAGAGCCCTGCTAACGCTAATAGTAGTGATGAAGGAAACTTAAATACACAAGGATGTTGCCTCCCATGGGAGAATTTTGATGTATTCATGACCACTGAGAGTACCAACGTATAGCCCAAGTAATCTGTGATAAAGAAATGTACCTCAGAATTCATAGCATCTAAGTGTCAAAGACATTCAAGTGCTAGTCAGATGCAACAACATGTGCCTGTAATCCCAGCTGCTCAAGAGGCTGAGGCAGAAACATTGCTTTAGCCCTCCAGTTGAAAATGAGCTTGAGCAACATAGCAGAACCTCATTTCAAAAAAAAAAGAATATTTAAGTAAATAAGCAAACTTTCAGGTAATGCTTTTAGTCATTTTTGTGCTAAGACTTTTAGGATGCCTTATATACTAATGATGCTGACATTTATGCCTGCAGTGAAGAGATTTTGAATATGAATTATTCTTTTTATGTAGAACCTGGATCCTGCTTTTGTAGAAACTTTGCTTCTGTCTTTTATATGCAATTTCACTGATCAAAATCAGACATCTGTATTTTTAGAGATGGGAACAGAGATAGGAACCAGCTGCATTCTGGTTTCCATTACCAAGAATGGCAATCCACTTGATAACAAAACTAAGGAAACAATTTTTATACAACCTTTTAGAGAGCAGATAAAGGATCAGATCATTAGCCTTTATCTCATCATTGTAATCTTCATGGTTTTTTCTCGGCCCCACCCTGCACAGAAATGGAGTAGATAGATTTTACAGCCTTTAAATTTATGTGACATCTTTATTTATTTATTTATTTATTTATTTATTTATTT
>NW_004524639.1:1039370-1059113 GCF_000260255.1 Octodon degus
CCAATGCTGATTTTTTTTTTTTTTTTTTTTTTTTTTTTTTTTTTTTTTTTTTTTTTTGTTTTTTTTTTATTCATTTTAGTAAGAATAAAATAGCAATGAAACAGTTTCAAAACAGGTTAGTAGGACAGTTACAATAATTAATACATTGCATATTGTTCTCTTCATAGTATTCAGAGGACAAAATGTCTCTGATATTTTGTTTAAACAATATTAGTACAAACGTTTCTTCTCATTGAACTAAGAGAGAGTAGCTGTATATTTATCCTAATGATCTTGTATATACCTATACTTTTTCACTGAAAAATGGTCCTTTATTTATATCCCCTTTTTGTTTTGTTTTGTCAGAGATCAGTGTTCCATTGCTGTTAGAGAAGCTGCATTTGGAGAAGTCTTTAAAAGACCTTTTCATACTTGATACCAGTCCAAATATTGTAGGCACTTGAATTCAGCAAAATAACCTGATATAGGCCAACAGTCCATAATAGTAGTGAGTTACCAGCACAACTGGCAATTGTCCGAAGTTGTTGACTTGAGCCTTTTACAGCTCAGCATATTAACATAGCTTTACTTTTTATACTTCATGTTTACACTTTTCTGCTGGATGGTTAAGACCAAGTTAAAGCAACACCTATATAACCAAAAATGTAATTTTTGCCATCTCATAAGTTCAGTCAAATCCCCTCAGGATTTACCCCAGAACGACGTACAGCACCTTGTGGATCTTTTGTCAGTGTCAGCCATCGGGATGAGTCATGGCCATTGCTTGACCAATTTGCTCTCTGTGAAAGCCTGAGAGACTTTTTTCTCTCTAGGTGACTCTCCTTAGGCACACTGTACACATCGATCACTTTCCTCTGTGGCCCCATAATCTCTTGAACAGAAAATTTGGGACACCACTTAGTTACAGGATGTCACAGCACAGGTTCTCTTATGTCCTGAGTCCTCACTGTCCTTGAAGGGCTAGGGCCAAAATATTGGCTGTCTTTTTAACCCATCTATATGTCTAATTTTTGGTCTGCAAGCTTTAGTTGTCAAACATCTAGAAGAGAAGCTTACTGATACTATTATCCTATAACAGAGGCAGTTAAGCTTAACATCACTATCTGTCTGAATATCACAAATCTTAGGCATAAAATGAAACTGCTATTTTTCAACTACCAGGGATGTTCTCAAATTTAAATCCATATAGAATGTTTAAAAAAAGTTACACATTTTTGCACAGATATTTAGAAATCGAACCATATTCATTATTGTAGCAGTACAATCCTGCTACATTTTGTTTTTCTTGTCCCTTGTTTACTTTTGTGCAAAAATTTTAAGTTAGTAAAAAACAAATTGATTTCTGCAATCATAGCATGGATGAACAATTCTTTCAACCTAGCAATTTTGGCTATGTAAGTGTAGGACGACAATAGCAGAAGATCATGTTAATTAGAGGTGGAACAGTAATTTCAGTCTGTTCTCCTAGCTGAAAAGCATGTGAAACTATCATTCCTGTATTAAGCAGTAAATGTAATGTTTCCACTCTGGAAATAAGTAAAGCTTGTTTTTATTTTATATTTTTTACTACATAAAAATTTTAAAATCATTGCCAGCCAAATCTGGGGAATATCACCAACCAAAACGCAGGAACTATGTGCTTCTGTCTTTGGTCTTTGGGGACATCCCGCATTAGAGCACACCTTCAAGAAGCACACTTGGGCATGGTCCTTGGGTTCTTTTTGCATGTTGGGAGCTCGTACTCTGCTCCTCAGTCCGTATGTATCTGCAGCATGCTGTATCAAAGGAGCTTTCAGGAGCCTGGCCCTGAAGATTATTTAATAATAGTTTATTTTGCCTAAATTAAGGAAAAATTTGACCTATGAATTTCCTTGCCCAGTGCATCAATCTTTTTTTTCTTTTCTTTTCTTTTTTCTTTTTTCTTTTTTTTTTCTTTTCTTTTTTTTTTTTTTTTTTTGGGGGAACCAGGGATTGAACTCATGCCCTTGAATTTGCCAGGCAAGTGCTTATTCTACTGAACTATCTCCCTGGCCCCAATCTGTTTTTGTTTGTTCGATTTTTTTTCTTTGAGACAGGATCTCCCTGTGTAGTTCAAGCTGGCCTCAAACTCACTGTGCAGCCCAAGCTGGTCTTGAACTCATGACAATCCTCCTGAGTTCTGGGATTACATGTGTGCCACCACACCTGACTAGTGCATCAGTCTTAACACAGTGATTTATTTTTACTTTTTTTTTGAGATAGGGTCTCACTATATACTTCACACTAGTCTTGATTTCACTTTGTGTCCCAGGCTGGCCTTGAGCTCATGGTGATCCTCCTGCCTCAGCTCCTGAGTTCTGGAATGACAGACATACACTACCATGCCTGGCAGGGCTATATATTTTTACATTTTGTATTAGATTTATCTTACTGGTTCTTGAGTACTAACATTTTTAATGCCATATGGGTCATCATCATTAATATATGAAAGTTCTAAGAAAATAAGTTTTAATCATGATTTATTAATTGAAACATATACTACTGTAGAGATGTTTATATGGTCAGTTTAAACATCTGTGCTAATACACAAACGTTCCTCTTGATGAGATAACTGGCTGGGCTGGTGAGATGGCTCAGTGGTCTAAAGCACCTACTTAGAACAAGCTTCGCAAAGCACAGGGACCACGGTTCAATCCCCCAGCACCACATGTCAGCCAGCCCCTCCCCCTGGTGGGCTGAGCTGGCCACACACACACACACACACACACACACACACACGCACATAAATAAATAAATTAAATAAAAGTACATTTTAAAAAAAAATAAAAAAAGAGATAACTGACAATGATCAGATTAAAATATGTGAGCTGAAAACCTTGGGTGGTATTTGGAGTGGTAATGCTGCTGGGTTTTCTAATGTAGGAGAGCAGAGACAGAAATCATATGTTCTAGTTCAGCTCTTAAGAAGGGGTGTTGGGATGCCCAGAACTTCACCTTCTGCTGTAGCTAGTGTCGAGTGTATTACCCGTCTGCCATTCATCTAATAGAAACCCACTTATTGGGCAGAGAAGGTGCATGAGCTCAGGAAAATAGGTGATTGTGTGCATCACATGGGACATCCTAGTTATGCCCTTAGAATATGTTAACGATTGGCTTGCTTATTCCCTCTTAGTTTTTCTACACCAAGCGTACTACTTGCACAATCAGGGTACTTCGGATTCTGTGGTCCTTCTATTGCCTCAATCTGGCTATTTAGTGCCTAGAATGAATCAGTTCCCTTTGATTCAGGTACTCTTATGTCCACTGTCAGTTGCCTAAGTCCTTTGATTTTTCTCCAGTCATCAGCCAGTAGCTGGAAATAAGGCTCATTAGCACTTTGACCAGAGCTTAAGCAACAATGAGAAGAGAGGAGTTCAAATCAGAACAGATTTTGTTGCTGTTAGAAGCTCTGGCATAAGATTTAATACTGGTCAGTCTGAAAATTTGTAGTCATCTCCTGTGGCTTACAGAATTTATGTAAGTCTTACTTTATATGGCTAAGAACTAGGTGACTTATGATCTGTAGTTGCTGATTCCATGCCACTAGGTGGTCAGGCCAGATTTATTAGAACAGAAACTAGATTTTAGTTTAGTAAAAATGTCTACGTAAAACTGTACTAAGTCCTGCATCTAAGTTGCATTGGAGTGTAAACATAAGTATGCTAACTTTTTGTTAACAAAATTATATATACATAATAATAGGAAATTTTTTAATAAAATATTTAGGTTTTTAAATAATTTTTGTTAATTTCTTCATTAGCTTATTTCTTTTTTTTTTACATATTTGGTGCAGGGTCTGCAGGGTGCACAGGGTCTCACTATGTAGATCAGACTCATAATGATTCTCCTGTTTTCAGCCTCCCAAGAGCTGGGATTACAGGCATATGCCACCACGCCCTGTCTCAGTCACCATCTCAATGCTTCCCAAGGGCGGATCAGCACGGCACACTGGGATGGAACTTGGCCCTGCGCTCTGCCTAAGCAGGCGCTTTAGTCCACTGAGCTATATGGCCAACCCTAGCTTATTTCTTTTAAGATGATCGATATTATGTTAGTAGAAAAATTTCAGCACAAGAGTCATATTTTATGTTTTTGAATGAATTCAAAATTGACCCCAGCAAGCACCTCTTAATCCAAATGGAATCTTTTAACCCAGGGCTCACCATCAGTCTGGTAGTTGGAATAAAGAATTCTTTATTTATATTCAGATTATCTGCACAGTAGCCATATTTTCATCTAAGCCTGTTTTTTCCTGCCAAGTGTGTGTCCTTCAGCTGCCCAGCCGCTATGTGCTTTAAGAAAGTAAATTCATTTTAATATTAGTCTAGGCAAAAAGCTGCAGGAGGAAAAGTCCCGTACGTTCCAAGGGCAAATAGAAAGGTCTTTTGATTTTCCAGAGTCTTGGATTATCTGTACAAGTCTCAGTAGTTTAAATAATTTATATTTTAGACCTATTTTGCCACTTGTTTGAACACATTTCAGAGCCAACTACATTTTCCAAACTTCTTACTTAAAAGTCATATTATTAATGATGCATTTGACAGCAGTGAGTATGATGTAGGATTAGTGTGGAATATACTATTTCCATTTTTTACTTTTACTTTTCCAATTCCTATTTGTAGTCTATCTCCATCTAAAAACCCACAACCAGGGACTGGAGAGATGGCTCAGTAGAATAAGCACTTCCCTGGCAAGCGCAAGGACCAGAGTTCAATCCCCAGTTCTGAAAAAAAAAAAGCCCCACAAGCAATAGAAACAAATGCCAATGGGGCATGGGAGTACACCTAAGTGGTAGAGCACTTGTCTAGCATGTTGAAGGCCCTCGGTTTGATCCTCGGCATTGCAAACAAGTAAAACAAGAGGAAAAAAATTATATTTTAAACAATAGTAGAGAATTGAAAAGGGGGATTTTATTTCACTTAAGGGTTGTATATGGCCCATAGTCTTGTAGATGTATCATAGGTTATATAACACCAGAAGTACATTAACTTGGAAATTCATAAAATGTCAATATTAGAGACTCATAGAGCATTTATTCTTTTTAATTTCTTAAAATTATTTATTTATTTATTTGGTACAGGGTCTCGCTACGCAGCTCAGACTCACTCATAGTGATCCTCCTGTTTGCAGCCTCCCCAGGGCCGGGATTACAGGCGTGCACCACCATGCCCAGTTTTGGTGGTCAGCATGGTGTGCCCAGGGTTTCTGGGGCCAGCACGGCATGCAGTACTAGGGACTGAAGCCAGGTTCTTGTACTTTCCAGGCAGGCACTTAGAGCACCAAGCTATGTCCCCAGCCCCTCATGGTACATTTAGACACTGTATTTAGACCATGTATAGAACAAAATGGACTTTTACAAATGCATCGAGAGGCCACCCTTAAACGGGAACCTGTATGTTTGTTTGTTTTTTTGGTAGTAAGAATCAAACTCAGGACCTTGTGCTTGTCAGGCAGGTAATCGTGCCACTGAACTTCTAGTTCATCATTCCTTTTGTAATTTTACCCTTTTTTTCTATTTAAAAAAGAAAGTTTGTGCAGGTTTTTAAGCTGCCTGACTACCTCTCCCGCTTTGTTTCTTACTATGTTTGCTTTACTCCTTTGATTACGGCCGCACTGGCCTGCTTTTGATTTCCTGAACTGGCCTTGCTTCCTCCCAAGCCTTCCCTAGCCAGTGCCTACTCATCTTTCACATTACAGTCATGTAGCATCTCTGAGCAGTCCTTTTCCCAGTTCTCCAGGTTAAGTCAGTTGACCCGTATGTTAGACCTTGTATCTTTTTTTATTATTTGTATTATAAATTACATTTAGTAGCATGATTACTTAAATGTCTGTCTTCTGCACTGCTCTCTACACTCCACGAGAGCAGGGACCATACTTGTCTTTCACACTATTGTCCCTGTAATATCTAACATACTTTGTGCACTGGGGAGCATTCAGTAAATATTAGCATACAGAAATGACCGAGTTCAGGACACACAGCAAAGGGCCTGTGTATTGGATCAGCGGCAATCAAAGCCAGAAGGGTAGTTTGATGCCAAATTGTGAAGGCTTCAGTGCTGAAGTTGAAAGCCAAATTTATGAGGCAGGCAGTGGGTTGCTGGGAGCAGTGAGCAGCACCTGGGCTGGCTGGGGAAGTTAGCCCCAGAGAAGAGGCACTTGATGTCCAGAGCAATTTGCATGAAAGAGTCTGAACACAGGCAGGTACTAGGTTTAAGGAGGCAGAGTGGACAGGGTAGAGGGCACACATTTTAGAAGCTTACCTGGAGAATAAAATGAGAGATCAAAGAGAAGTCTTCTAGAGACAGCAGGGTACCCTTTGTGATTTGACAGCAGGAAGAAAGGAAATAGCGTAAGAAATTCAAAAAAAGAAAATAATATGAAAACCTTATGATTAGAGGGAAAAATCAGAATAAACAATGCATTAGATTTGAAGGTCTCTTGAGAATGACCAAGCAGTCAATTCTAAGACACTCGAAAGATTTTGTTTTAGGATAGAGGCACTGGGAAGCAGTATGCCTGGTGGCAACCTTCACCCAGTCCCAAAAGTGGGTACCTAAATAGATAACCATCCCTCTTACTTCAAGCCTGATGGTAAGAAGACAAATTAGTTATGGATAGAAGTCGTTAGGGCAGGTCAAGGAACCTGTCATCAGAACCATGGCACGTCAGGAGGAGGAGGAGGAGGAGTTACGTGTGTTTCACAGCACTACATCTCTAGGGCAGGGACACTCAGGTGATACAAAACCAAGTGTTTGGGGTTTTATCATTTCATAATTCCATAGATATCGCAACATAGTGCATTCTGTTCGTTGCTGTTGCTTTTATGCTTCTTATTATTTACAAATGCTCTACCAATGTGTGAGTCCTTGAAACTGTGTTGTTGCATGTTATGTTTACCCTAATAGATGCATTTGCTTATAATTCTTTTTGCTTTGTCCTCAGTCCAGATGTTATGGATTGCAGTAGTAACAGCAGTGCCTTGTCCTCAGACTCACTGGCTACAGGCAGCGCTCCTGCAGAATCTTCAGTAGCATGCTCCAATTCATGCACTCCGTTCATCTAGGTGGATGATCTCTCACCCAAGTGACTTACCCATTTCTGATTGCGTGTTTTAACTGCTGTTTCCCACATAAAACATTCTGGGAGGAAAGCAGAGAGCTTTGATCCCTAGTGAGGATTGAAGTCTGACAGATGTCACCCATTCTAACGCTGTTGTTTTGGGCATGTCCTCCCTCTAAATTTCAATTTTGTGAGCTTACTAATGTCTGGTTTTGCTTTTGTCATTTTGTATCTAATGACTAAATCTCACATACTAATTTTTTATCGCATAGAGAATTTTTTCCATCTTAACACCTCAGTAAGCACCTATTTTCCAATCTCTGTGTTTAAGAAAGTCACTCATGTGTACTTTCTATAATGGTTCTTTCGCCCAGCAGTGATACAACAGAGTTGATCAGAAATTCTCTTGCTTGAGAGATTTTTTTTTTGTTCTTTGTGAACTACATACTTTCTCATCTCTTTGTTCCATAGTGATGTACAAATTGCTTTTGATTATATTAATGTTTTACTTTTCTGCATTGGCTTAAAGTCCATCATTTTGTTTCCCTTCCCTGGTTGAGCACATGTAGCTGCTTCCATCACTGCCCTGATTGCTTCCTTGTGTTGGAGGGTATGAAGTGAGCATTGGTATAACATCAAGAATGTAACTGAACTTGCAGGATTAGTCACTGTGGGTCCTTACGACTTTGATACTACATTTGATCTTTCTCACCCCAGGCCTGTATCCCTAAGGAATACATAAAATATTGTTGATGTTTCTAGGTGGTGTTACCAAGGAGAAGAAATTCCTGCCTTGACCAGATGTGTGGAGCACCTGCAAATGAATGAATAATGCTCTTTACACAAACCACTGTGTACAAAAGCAGGCGTCCACGGAGCTGTCAGTATTTCTGGTGGTATCCTGAGGCCTCACATGCCTTGGGTACATTCTCATGCTGGGAGGGATTTATATTATAATGTCACATGGAAAATGGAAGCTTTGTGTGGTTGCCATATATTGTTTTAGTTGCTGCTTTGTTCTGATTCCTTTTTATTATGGGATTTGTCTGTTTTGTTGTGTGGTGACTGGTGTTTCAGTTCTTGTGTTGCCCTCCGAGTGAGAATCCAGTTCTTACTCATGCTATGTTATAGTACAGGCAGTTTACTATCTATATGGAAGCTTTTAGGAGTCAAAAGAATCAATGTTAGTGTGCATTCTGCTTTAAGGAAGCTGCTTGAGCCATACACAGCATACACACTAGTAAACATGAAATACCAAATGTTATTTAATTTTTAAGAGAGAAGTCTCCTGAATGAATCACTTAAGAAATCTTGAGTATAATCTAATGTTACGTTAGTGTGCTATTTCTTTCACTACGTAGGTGTCTGTTCTGATAAGTTTCTTTTAGTACTTGGACTTTGTGTATGGAATGTCTACTTAATATGCTCATTTACACACTAAGATTACAATATTCCATTTTAAGTAGATGTAAGGAACAGAAACTGCTGCACTCATGTCTTTTGGAGGAAAGATCCATGGACTGCAAAATGATGTGCTTTGGAGGCACTTAGAGACTGGTAACAGTTTGAAGGGAAACCCGTTCTCTTTCCATTATTAGAGAACATCATTTGGCTTGCAGTGTGGTAATTCTGTTACAGAACCAGACATGTCCTTTCTTTTAAATTATGATCAGCACCATAACAGCCCTCACTGACTTTAGTTCATGGGTTGTTGTGCCTGTGCAAAGTGCATAACCTGTCAAGCCTGACATATATGCTTCTGTTAGGAAAATTGCCCCCTCGTGTGCTATTTTAAAGGAAAATTTCTTTGATGGTATTCAGTGTATCTATTCTGTTTGTAAAAGGACCATGCTAAGATGTTTTTGCCCCTATAATGATGGTTTTATCTTTCAGGAGATTTGTCTGCTTTCACTCTTTCTTCTTTGCCTTAAAGGGACATTTGTAGGTTCTAAATTAGGACTTTTAAGAGATAATCATTGAAATGTGATGATCTTTGATTTATTTTACAAGTCCAGTGGTAGGGTAGAACCTGGGGAAGAAATCGTTTCAGTGGGCTGACTACCAGGAGGCAGGATAATTCACTTTGTTTAAACCAAGGTTCATTTTTATTAGTTACTGTTCCGATGGGCTAGAGGCTGGACATAGTGGTACATGCCTGTAATCCCAGCTACTCAGCAGGCTGAGGCAGGAGGATCACAAAAAGTTTAAGACTAGCCTGGGCAGGGGGAGTAAATCTGTGGTAGAACACTTGCCTATCTTGTGCGAGGCTCTGGTCCAGTCTCTAATAGCAAACTTAATAAGTATATAAAGAAATGAACTAGAAAGTTAAGTTTGTGCAAAAATTGTTCTGAGATAGAGAAGAGATATGCTAGCCCACAGATGAGCTTTGTTACCAGTACCCCTTTATTTTTATATGAAGTCTAATATTTGAAAACTAATTGTTATAAAGTAAAATTCTTTCTTCCTATTCTAATATTATATCATATATTTCAAGTTTCTATTTAAAAATAAGTATAAAAATAATAAATTAGAAAAATCCTCTAGATACTGTTTTAGCTTGATATATTTAATCACTGTTTCATATTAGCTTTTGGAATAACAGTTTTGTGAAATGCTGGCCTTGTGTAATCTTAGAATGCAGTTAATAAAGTATATACATGCATAAAATACATTGTAATGTCTGCCTCGTTTGTTCTTTTATATTTCTTTAATTCTTTTTTTTTTCTTTCTTTCTTTTTTTTTTGGCAGAACCGGGGATTGAACTCAGGCCCTTGTGCTTGCCAGGGAAGCTTTTATTCTACTGAGCCATCTCCCCGGTCCCCAGTTTCTTTAATTCTTAATAGTTGTCATTTTCTACCTTCATATCCCAGTTGCTCATTCTCTGTAAGGGCAGGTCAAGTTGTATGTGGAAGCATTATCAGGAGCACAAAAGAGCTGATAGCGGGGCCAGGGGGATGGCTCAGTGGAATAAGTGCTTCCCTGGCAAGTGAAAGGGCCTGAGTTCAAGTCCCGGTTCCACCAAAAAATAAATAAATAAATGAAATAAAATTTCTGTGGCCATCATTAAAAAAAAAAAAGAGCTCATAGTTACACTGAAGACTCAAAGAGAAATCTGCACGTCATCTGTCAAACAGCATTAGCTTGCAGAATTTGACCGTTTAGAAGGTTTTTGCTAGGGTCACACACATTTCTTACTAGCTTTCAATTTGATTTGTTCCATATTTTTCACATATTTATAAATCTCTAAATTATTTCAGGATGAGATGGGGTAGTTAAACATGCAAAAATAAAACTTTTTATGACTCAGGTTATAAATGCTCCATTTTATTTTTAGTTTTTTATGTTAATTTCATATTTACAAAAATATTGCAAAAATAGCCTAAAGTACTTTCATATATTCTTCACCTACGTCTTCTAATTGTTATCATTTAACCACATTTAAAAAATTCTCTGTGTGCGATTATTCCACTGAGCCTCTCCCTGGCTCCTAATAATAAGTTCTGATCCATGTGATAAGTTGCAGACAAAACACTTCACTGCCCTTGAATGCCTCAGTATGAATTTTCTAAAGACAAGGACATTCTTTTTTTATTTTTTTATTGAGAAATAAATATGAATGAGACAGTTTCACAGCTGATTAATTGGACAGTTTTGATAATTAATACACTGTACATTGTTATCTTCTTAGTGGTTATCCATAGTACAAGAAGCAGACAGGATATTCTGTCCAAACACTGTTAGTACACCTCTTCTCATTGAGTTAAGCGAAAGTAGCTGTAAATTTATCTTAACTATTTCGTATATATAAATACAAAATGATTTTTCCTTTGTATCCTTTTTTTATTGTCTGTCAGAGATTAATATTCTATTGGCATCTAAATACTGTAGGTGTTTGAATTGAACTAAACAATCTAACACTGTCTAGCCGTCTATAATATTAGTGGGTTATCCTCAGAAGTTATTGACTTGAGCCTTTTACAGCTCATCATATTAATACAGATTTACTTTATATACCTCGTTTTTATACTTTTCTGCTGGATGGTTAAGACCAAGCTATAGCAAGACCTATATAACAAGAAATGTAACTTTTGTCTCTGATAAGTTCAGCCAAGTACTCTCAGGATTTATCCTGTAGCCCTGTACCACCCTTTGTACATGCTTTTGTCAGTGTCAGCCATGAGGATAAGTCAAGGCCATTGCTTGACCAATTTGCTCTCTGTGAAAGCCTGAGAAAGTGTTTTTTCTCTGCATGTGACTCTCCCCAGGCACACTATACTTCATCAAACACATTTCTCTGTGGCTCCATAATCTTCTTGATCAGAAAATTTGGAGCACAACTGAGTTACATGTTGTTACAGTACAGGTTCTCCTATGAAGGACATTCTAAGTATCCACATTGCAACTATCAAAATCAATAAATTGGGACAAGGAGATGGCTCTGTGGAATAAGCACTTCCCTGGCAAGTGCAAGAGCCTGAGTTCAATCCCCAGTTCCACCAAAAAAAAAACCAATTAAGAAATTAATATTGATATAAAAGTGCTATCACATGTACAGACTCATTCCAGTTTGACTATGATCCCAGTAAGGCTTTTATTAGCAAATAAAATTTCCTGTCCAGGATTGATCCAGATTCTGCATAATTAGGTGTCTAGTTTTCTCCAGTGTGGAATTCCCTGTCATTCTTTTTGTAATCCTCAGTTTTGAAAAGTATCAGCCAGGTATATTGTAAAATGTTCCTGAAATGGGGTCTGGTTCCTCCTGAGGAAATTCAGGCTGTGCATTTGGGTCTGATACACAGAAGTGATGCTGTGTTCTCTGTGTGGCATTTCATGATATGTGTGGTGTCTTTGTCCTGTTTTTATTGCTGATGACTTTGATCTCTGGTGTCTCCCATATGTCTCCACTGTACATTTCTTATCCACATAGGAATTAATAAAGTATCTTGTGAGAAGATACTTCAGAGAGCGTATAGTGTATTTCCTCTTCCATCTTGTAGTATCCATTGATTTTTCTTGCCCAGTGGTATTCTGATGATTACCTAATAGTGACAATGTAATTCTATCACTCCTCTTATGTATTAGTCAGTAACCTACAATAAACAACTCTCATCCACCATGTACTGCATCTGTATGGACTCATGGAATCCTGTTTCAGGTGGAAGGGTTTCTTTTGTTTTGTTTTTTGTATTTTAGGGAAGGGTCTACAGGGTGTTCAGGGTCTCACTATGTAGATTGGACTCATAGTGATGCACCTGTTTACAGTCTCCCAAGAGCTGGGATTACAGGCTCATGCCACCAAGCCCAGTATCAATCGCAGTCTGAGAGGGCCCCAGGGGTGGGGCCAACAGAGCAGTCCCAGGGATTGAACCCCTGGCCCTGTGCCTGCTTGCAGGCGCTTTAATCTGCTGAGCTATTTGGCCAACCCCCTCAGGTGGTAGGTTTTAATTCATGACCATAACTATTTTGATATTCAGTTTCTGTCTGTGTCCTATCATCTGGGGGCAGCTTACTTTCTGGCACAAGACCTCTCCCCTTGATACTTTTCATGCCCTAGGCTTAGAATCTGTCATTTCTCTGAAAGATGCCTAATTCCTTTTAATAGAGAAGGGGATTTAAAAAAACAAGGCACAAGTACAAGGTATGATCTTGCTACTGGTGCATCTTTATTTACAGAGCTTTGCAGCATACAGGAAGTACATGTGTGAATATACGTAAACCGTGTAAGTATGTGCACACATATCTGTTGATGGAAACCATGCACTCAAGCTAGTACTTTTGATTCCAACGTAACTGATCTTAGGGTTTGTTGCAGTGTCGTCATGAACATTTGTAACTTCACACTCAGACCTCTAGGAGGAGCATCAGGCTTTGTCTTCCAGACGGTCCTGAGGAAAACTTGTGCAAGGAGTCTTAGTTAAGGAATCCTCCCTCGGCAATAATTATTAATATATGCCTAATATTTACCTTTTGTCTCTGGCATGAAATACTGGTTTCCTGTTTATGACAGTGATTTGAAGTTCTCCCCTGAAGTAAATTTAGCATATAACATTTAAATTTATATTTTAAAAATATAGCAGAAGAAAAGTGAGTTAAAGAAACAATTATATTAACAATGAGTTATATGTACATATGGCCCACATCTTGGAAATAAATAAATACATATATATATATATATATATATATATATATATATATATACATACATATATACACACATATTTACATATATGAACATCAATCCAAGAAGATATTGAGTTACACTGGTGTGTGGAACTGTTGTAAAGAAGTTCAAAACTTCCATCTGTGTGGAACACTCTTGGGGTTCCTCTTTGGAATCTCTTTCTGAGGCTCTCATTCTTCTGTGAAGTGTGATAAGAGACGGCCGGTATCTTAAGTCCCCTTGCTTGTCCTGCAGGGAAAAGGGCCTTAAGACCCCTTCAGATCTGGTTTACTTGCTTATCTGTTTGACTAAGCTATCTGAAATCAGAATGTATACCTCAGAGAAAGTTTCCAGTCTGGTTTCCCAAAGCCTTCTGCTGTGGGTGAAAGAATTTTTCTGGTCTAACTCCTCTGCATTTTTATCTCCCCCCAGGACCTGTGGGTTAAGGTCAAGAATTTTAGGATTTGTAATCTTGACCCATGTATATGTTCACCTCAGATACAAAATTAACTTCCAGAGCAGAGCTTTACTTTTCTTTATTGTGTTTCTTCTTTACTTTTAAGAAGAAACAATTATCATAATAAAAACATGTCCAGCCTTATAGAAGTATTCAAAGTGAAAAAGACTTCTCTCCCCACAGCCATAATAAAAAAAAATTGATTTGTGGCCCTAATCACCTTTTTCTATACATATGTAAATGTATCTGTAATAGATGTACATTTTAGAACTTTCATGTGGTCCTGGGGATTGAAACAAGGGCTCATGTGTACTGAGTATGAACACTACTACTGAGTTGTGCTCCCAGACCCTTACAAATTTTATGAAGTATAACATACGAAAAATGTACAGCCTGGAGAAATGGGCATGGTGACACACACGTGTAACCCCAGCATTAGGAAGCTGAAGTATGAGGATCACAGGTTTGAGGTCAGCCTGGGCTACATAGGCAGTTTCAGGCCAGCCTGGCTTCAAAGACTCTGTCTCCAAAATGCAACTTGAATTATCATATAATGTATGTTAAATGGAAAGTTCGGTGTGACTTACATGATGATTGTATAACATCTACATAATGTGTTTATTAACTACTCTTCTAAAGAGTACATGCTGCCTGGCAAGCACAGGATCCTGAGTCCAATCCCCAGTACTGCAAAAAAAAAAAAAATGCTGGAAGTGGATGTTAGGGAGTGCCTCAGAAGTCTGAGAATGTTCTGTGTAGATGTGTGTTGTGGTTACATGGGATTTTCAGTTTATGATAATTCCTTGAGAGTGAATGACTGGAAGTGAACATTAGAAGTTGCTTGAAGGGCTGGTGAGATGGCTCAGTGGTCTAAAGCACCTACTTAGAACAAGCTTAGCAAAGCACAGGGACCACGGTTCAATCCCCCAGCACCACATGCCAGCCAGCCCCGCCCCCTGGTGGGCTGAGCTGGCCACACACACACACACACACACAAATAAATAAATGAATTTTTTAAAAAAGATGCAACCATGATAAATAATTTAAAAAAAAAGAAGTTGCTTAAAGAATTCTGGAATGTTCTATGTAATCTCAGTGGTAATTTTATTCAGATTGTGATCATGATTAGAGAGTAACTGGATATGGTAAGTTTTTCACCAGTTATCAAATGTTCTATGCTGAGCTAGGTGTTGACTTATGGATTTATTTTTTTAGGAACTGCATAGTATTCCTTCCTGTGAACATTCTATAATTAAGTCCTCAATTGATGGCCATTTAGGTTCTGTATAATTTTAGTATACGCAGGTATACATTCCTGTATATTTATCTTTGTCTGATTCTGTATTTCTGTAGGATTCTTGGAAGTGATAAATTGTTGGACATAAGGGTGTATATTTTATTCACTATTTTCCTTTTAGGAAGGTAAGGTGAGTTCTATATAAAAATTCAAATAGTATAAAGGGAATATAGGGAAATATCAATCTTCCTCTTATCCTCTACCCCTAGTCTCCTCAAATCCCTCCTCAAAAGCAGCCTGTGTTATTACCTATGGTAGGTTCCTGCAGAAATAGCATATACATGGAATATACATTTTCATTTTCTTCTTCTTTTTTTCTAATTTTATTTATTTATTTATTTATTTGTGTGTGTGTGTGTGTGTGTGTGTGTGTGTGTGTGGCCAGCTCAGCCCACCAGGGGGCGGGGCTGGCTGATGTGTGGTGCTTAGGGATTGAACCGTGGTCCCTGTGCTTTGCTAAGCTTGTTCTAGGTAGGTGCTTTAGACCACTGAGCCATCTCACCAGCCCCTTCATTTTCTTCTTAGTGAGACATGGTCTCACTATGTAATACAGGCTGCTCCTGAATTTGCTTATATAGCCCAGGCTGCCCTTGAAGTCATAGCAATCCTCCTGCCTCAGTCTCCTGAGTGCTGGAATTACAGACATTCACCACCATGCCTGGCCTACCCAGAGTTCTTGATCAGACCTATGCTACACCACAAATGCCCTTGAGGAATGTTTCGTAAGCAAATAGGGCTCCCCCAAGTGCTGGGATTACAGACATGTGCCACCACACCCAGCCTACATTTATGTATTTTTTTATGTGTTTCACTGTTGCAGGGTCTCACTACACAGCTTGGACTAGTGGTGATCCTCCTGCTTTCAGCATCTTCAGAGTTGAGATTACAGACATACATCACTATGCTGCCGCCCGGACTGTGGCTGGCTCAGCTTGCCCTGGGGGTGCGGCTGGCACAGCATGTGGTGCTGGAGATTGAAGGGTGGTCCCCTGCGCTTGGTTAAGCTCACCTATGCAGGTGCTTTAGTCTGCTGAGCTATTTTGCTGGCCCCATTTATGTATTTCTGTAGGCACTGCTTCAATTCATGTTTCCAAGCAACCATGATTGTACCTACTTATAATTTCACCTACAGAATATAAGAGTTCTTGTTCTCTGAGAGATACAAGGATTCTGAAAAGACTTCAGTGAAAAGAACAGATTTCATTCTTTGGAAATATGTGCACATGCTTCAAAACCTGAAGTTACAAAAGGTCTCCCTCCCACCTTTCCACAGCCACCACAGCCCCCATCCCCTAAAGCAACTGATTGCAAAGTATATCCTTACAAAGAAAGTTTGCATATGCAAAACATTATAGCTATATATTCTTTTTCCAAGATATTATGCAACTAGTAGTATATTTGTATGAATGGTTACAGTGAAACCTTCCCATTGTTTACCCCTCAGAATCACGACAAAATACAAGTTGTTCCTTTTTCTCATGAGTCTGTGGGTAAGCAGGACAGTTTTGCTGGTCAGACACAGCTGGTTGTAGCCCATCTGCTGGTAAGTCAGTTGGGGATCAGTTTGTCCACGATGGTTTCAGCTGGGATTATCCAGCACTGCTCTCCAGGGATCTCAGCCTCAGCTGCCTACTACTCTACTCTGTCTTACAGTGATGTCAGGGTTCCACAAGAACAGCAGCACATGAGGGCTGAGGAGGCCTGGTCTCTTGGCACTGGCACAGCATCATTTCTGCCCTGTTCTTTCTAACTAAAGCAAATCACACAGCTAGGCCACATTCAGGAGATGTCATAAGCTGCAGTCACAGAGCAAGGTTTGTGCCTTTAGAAAGGGGGAAGCACTGAGACCACTGTCCCCAGCAAACACAGTGCTGTGGGTAATGTATGCTTCTTACCTAATGCTATATCTTCACAGTGATTTCATATACTCTAGGAAGAGCTGCATCAGGTTTTTTTGAGTCCTCATTTTCATCATCCCCTATTGAAGGAAATTAATATTGCCCCCAATCTTTTGCTGCTACCTAACAATGCTGTAATAAGTAACAGTGAATATATGTCACATAAATTCCTAGAAGTAAAATGACTAGGTCAAAGACTCTGTGCATTATAATTTTGATCCATAATTTCATATTTAATTGTATTTTAAAAAGCGCAAATCCTAGAGAAAAGTTGAAAAATGTACAAACACCCATATACTTCACCAACATTAAATACTTGTTAATATTTGTGCACATTTTTATTCTCCTTATATGTGTATATATCAAATGTATGTACACATAAATTTTAAATACTTTTTTTTTAACTCAGGCCCTTGTGCTTGCCAAGGAAGTGCTTATCCACTGAGCCATCTCCCCGGCCCCCATAAATTTTATAAACATTTAAAAGTAAGTTTCACATCAAGAGTTGAAACACAGACAATTTTTAGCCTATGTTTCCTAAAATAAGGTCATTTGCCTACAGAATCTCAATTGTATTAGCGCAACTAAGAACTTTAACATTCAGAGGGAATGGGGAAAAGAGATATATATCTATGTTTGTAAGCAGGATGGTTTGGACAACTGTAGTATGGATTTCTGCTAGTCTGTGGAAAGGAGAAGTTGGTGCTTAATTTGATTTGACTCCTTTTTTCAATTCTTTTATCTTTTTTTCTTCTTAATTTCTTTTCTTTTTCTTCAAATTTTACATGCATATATCTGGCAATACTAACAACTAATTTGAAGACAACACTAGGCAATACAACAAATACTGTGAAATTCATATTATTTTGTTTAGTGAAATTCTGTGTCATTTGTAATTTTTCTGTTTTAATACTCTTTTGTACTCTCCTTAAAAAATAAAATTCAAAAAAAGATGAAATTTTAGGGGCCAGGGAGATGGCTTAGTAGAATAAACACTTCCCTGGCAAGCGCAATTAACCACTAGGAAGAATGTATGCAATGTGTTAATTATTGAAACTGTCCTACCAATTTGGTTTAAAACTGTCTCATTGCTATTTGTTTCTCAATAAAATTACGGAAAAAAATTTAAAAAATAAAAAAGAGATAGACAGATATTAAACAAACAAGCATGTGAAGGGCCTGAGTTCAATATCCAGTCCCGCCAAAAAAAAAAAAAAAAAAAAAAAAAAAAGAAAGAAAGAAAGGAAAGGAAAAGAAATTTTAAGAATCACAAGATGTTTAATTCACAGGCTATATTCAGAGATCCACATTGTTCCAATAATTTGTTTTAGAGCTTCTTTTTTCAATAAAGTATCCAAAGTCAGGATCAACCAGTATGCAAATATGTTTGCTTTTCTCTGGTTTTCTTTCAAATAGAGCAGTTTTCCAGTTTTGAAGAAATACTCTTTGTGAAGAGTACAGGTCAATCCTCTTGTATAATATCCTGTAATTTGGTTTGTGACATTGTATCCTCTTGATGAGATTCAGGTTAAATATTTTTGACACATCAGGAGGTACATGATGTCGATTTATCTCATTGCTGATGCCAAGTTTGATCATTTGGTGAAGATAATATTCTTCATATTTCTCTATTATAAAGGTAAATTTTTCTTTTTGGTATTAATATTGAATTAATATTTAAAAGGTTAAGTATGGGCTAGCTGTGGTGGGGCATGCCTGTAATCCCAGCTATTCAGGTAATTGAGGCAGGAGGATGGCAAATTTGAGGCCAGCCTGGGAAACTTAGACACTGTCTCACAATAAAGTTGAAGAAGAGTTGGGGATGTAGCTTGAATCTTCAAGGGTAGAGTACTTGCCAAGGACGTGCAGGGCCCTAGGTTCCATCCCCAGTACCACCAAAACAAAACAAAACCAAAGAAAACAAAACATAGTAAAGTCCACTCCTTAATATCTTTCACCCAATAGTTTTATCATCCATTATGACTGTATCTGAATCATTTTTTTTTGGCCTTCTTAGCCCCCCCTGCGGGTAGGGCTGGCAAGGCATGTGGTGCCAGGGATTGAATCACGGACCACTGTGCCTGCCTAAGCTTGCCTGAGCTATCTTACAGGCCCCATGAATCAGTTTTTAATAGGGAGGCAAGTCAGGAAACGGGCAAATGAAATGAACAGATATTTCACAGAGAAGAAATCCAAATGGCCAACAAATAAATGAAAAAAAAGTTCAATGTCTTTGTTGCATGCATGGCATTCCTTAGAGAATTACAAATTAAAACAATGCTAAGATTCCATCTTACTCCACAAAGAATAGAAATCATCAAGAAATCAAAAAGTAAAAATTCTGGTGAGACTGGTAAAAAAGGAGCTCTACTTCATTGTCGGTGGAAATATAAACCAATACAACATTATGGAAATCAGCATGGAAGGTTCTCAAAGAACTAAAATTAGAAATCCCATAAGACCCAATTACCCACCTTCTTAGTATTTTGCCCAAAGAGCTTAGGACATCATCGTGCAGCAATTCATGTATATCAAATGGCTATAGAACACAGGTCATTTAGGACAGGGCCTACCGGGTCTCACTATGAAGATCGGACTCATAGTTATCCTCCTGTTTTCAGCCTGCAGCATAATTCATAATGCTACATCCTGGAAGCAGTCTGTATACCATCAACAGATGACTGGAGGGGCCAGGGAGATAGCTGAGTCTGTCTATCTATCTATCTATCTATCTATCTATCTATCTATCTATCTATAATGGAATACTACTCTGCTATAAATAATGACAGATTTGAAACATTTGTAGGAAAATGGATGTCCCTGGAGTGAAATAAAGCAGACACATCAGGGTTGG
>NW_004524639.1:1060068-1062812 GCF_000260255.1 Octodon degus
GTTCAATCCCCCAGCACCACATGCCAGCCAGCCCCGCCCCCTGGTGGGCTGAGCTGGCCACACACACACACACACACACAAATTAAAATTTTTTTAAAAAGGCCTTGGCCTTGCTTTAAAAAAAAAAAAAGGTCATTCCAGATTTCTATGAAACAATACCAATCTTATGTTGGATTATACATGTATTTTTTCCCCATATATGAGACACACCAGTTTAAATGCTGTACAGAATCTCTCATTTTAGTTAAGATGAAGCACAAGTGAAGAGAATAGTAAAGGATGGATAGAAGGAGACAGGGAGATGATCTCTTGCAAGTGGGGGGAGTATCCAGGAGACTAAGGGTAGGGGAATGGGCATAAAGATATGCTATGTACAGGAGCCTAATAATCTCAATGAAAGTAAACATTATATGCCAGAAACATGAACTAAGATTAATAATATCACAAATGAAAATGAGGATTTAAAGAAGGAGGGAGGGAGAGAGGAAAAGGGAAGGGGATTAAAAAAGAAGGTGTACTATGTTCCCACACCCCAAGATCACTATAAACTGCATGTACTGAAAATATGTACTGATAAAAATTAAGGTTGTGTTTTCTTAATTCTCAAATTCCTTCTACATTTTCTCTAAAAGAAGCTCAACCTCAGGGATAACCTGCTCGGGGGGCCCCCTTCTGGCCCTCTCAGGCAGAAGCTTTCTTTCCCCAATAAATATTCTTCTCTTAAAAAATAAGCTCAACCTCTTTTTGTATATTGCTTTAGATTTTTAAAAATTATTCAGTCTGTTATAACCTTTTAACATTATTGTACTGGTGTGTGAATACATAAATCAATGGAATAAAGCAAAAAGTCCAGAATTAGACCCAAATATTGTGAAAAATAATATAGAAAGAAAGAGAAAAAGAGAGAAAGAAAAAGAGAAAGAAAGAAAGAAAGAAAGAAAGAAAGAAAGAAAGAAAGAAAGAAAGAAAGAAAGAAAGGTGGCTTTCTACTTAGCTCAGTTGTTTAAAGCACTTGCTTTGGCAAACTCAGTCAGACGCAGGGGACCAAGGTTCGATCCCCAGCTCCATATGCCACACCAGACCCACCCTTAAGGCATCCTGAGCCAGCCCAAAAAAAAAAAAAATCCTAAGGGCTGGGGAGATAGCTCAGTGGAATAAGTGCTTGCCTGGCAAGCACAAGGTCCTTAGTTCGATCTCTGGTACCACAAAAAAAAAAAAAAAAAAAAAAAAAATAGAAAGAAAAAAAGAAAAGAAAAAAGAAAAAGAAAGGAAGGAAGAAAAAGAATCTCACTCTACAACTCGCTTTGTGATCCAGGCTGGCCTTGAACTTGAAGCAACTCCTGCCTCAGCCTCCTGACCTCTGGGATTACAGGTGTGCACCACCATGCCCAGCCTTGAGAAAGATTTTTCTACACATGACTCCAAACCTAGATGCATTAAAAAGGTGGGTAATTTCAGCTACATAAAATTAAACATTTTACACAATGGCCCACATTTGTAATCCCAGCTTTTGGGAGGTGAAGCAGAAAGATTGTGAGTTTGAGGGCATGCTGGGCTACACAGTGAGTTTAAGGCCAGCCTGGACTATACAACAAGACCCTCTCTCCAAAATACATATTCTATAGGGAAAAAAGGCTGAAAATCTGAAGAACATGGACAAAAATATAAAACACAGGTCACAGAAGAAAATACAGAAATTCTTCTCTTTTTTGGTCTTTTTCAGACAGGATTTCACACTGCAGTTCAGGCTGGCCTTGAACTCGCTCTATAGTCCAGGTTGCCTGGAACTCAAAGAGATTCTGCCTCAGCCTCCTGAATGTTGAGATTATAGCCATATACCACCACATCCAGCCAAAATAATTCTTAAACATATGAAATTATACTCAACTTGATATGTAACAAGACATGCAAATATGCTTCTTTGTTTTATGGCAGTACTGGGAATCAAACTCAGGACCTTGAGCTTGCCAGGCAGGCATGTACACCACTGAGCTATATACCCAGCCTATATATTTCAAATATACACTCAACTTGGCCATCTGGATCTTGTGGAATGGGCAATACCACCTAGAATTAGGTTCTTCCCATGTTGCAGTCCTGGATCTCTCTAGCCTTCTCCTTTTAGGGCAGTTTTCTTGCTTATAATTATAGTACTTGTTTAGTGTTTGTCTTGCATACCATTACCAGATTGCCAGATTGTGAACACTGCAACCAATACTGCTTATGCTGGTATCCCCTGCTCAGTGCACAACATAAATGCTCAATTAATATTTGTTGACTGAATGGACAGTTGAACTATTGGGTCCTTGTTTTCACCAGTATAACCTGCACCTTTTAGTTGAAGGGATAAACAACATTGAGGCAAGGAGTAGAATCTAACTCATGTTTGTTTTAGGTCTATCTCCCCTCTTCTCTTTCAATTCTTGCCTAATCCCCATAATAAAATCTTTCTGCTTCCTAATTTCCATTTTGTTTCCACTTATTATTTAAACTAAAACCTTCAGCAAGGCCCATATGCATAAAATTAATGTATGGCCTGGTGTGAAGGTATTCAGTGGTAACCCAAAACTTTGGGAGGCTGAAGCAGGTGTGCAAGATGAAGCCCAGCCTGTACAACTTAGCAGCTGCATGTGAGTGAGATCCTGTCTCAGAATAAAAAAGGACTGAGCTGGGGAGATGGCTCAGTGGAATAAGCACTTCCCTGGCAAGTGCAAGGGCCTGAGTTCAATTCCTGGTTCCACAAA
>NW_004524639.1:1062912-1080092 GCF_000260255.1 Octodon degus
AAAAAAAAAAAAAAAGATAGGTTTTGGGCAGGAGAGATGGCTCAGTGGAATAAGCACTTCCCTGGCAAGCGCAAGGACCTGAGTTCAATCCTCGGTTCCGGAAAAAAAAAAAAAAAAAGAATAAAAAAGGACTGTAGCTGAGTGCAAAGTCCTTGGGTTAATGCTCAAGAAAATATAAGCACTTTTATGAGCACTTTTATGCTTCAAGCAAAAAATAAGAAAAATTGGGGCTGGGGAGATAGCTCAGGGGTCCAAGTGCCTGCCTGGCAAGTGCAAGGACCCAGTTCCATCCCCGGTACCATGTGCCCTGCCAGCCCCAGAACCCTAGGCACCCTGGACACACCCTGAAAGTGAGTGTGGCAGCACATGCCTTTGATCCCAGCACTGGGGAGGCTGAGACAGGACAATCACTACCAATCTGAGCTGTAGCAAGAGGCTGTACCAAATAAATAAATAAAAGATTTTTAAAATTAAAAAAAATAAAAGTTACACAATTTTCAAGAGAAGTTAAATTCTATCAAGTACTTGAAAATGCCCCTTTCTCATCTTTCTGTAATTACAGTCTCATGTTCTAAAACGAGTAGACAAAGACATAATTTTTCATGAAAGTAATTCCAATATTTATCTTATTGAAAAAACTGCTGCCTACAATTTCATTGCAAACTTACGGTATTTTAGTTTTACTTTTGTTAATTAACTTGGAACTCTAACCACCATTACTTTATGCCTTCAAGAAAATGCCCTCTAGGAATCAAGAAATAAATATATTCACGTTTGCAATCTGACACTGTTATAAATTGAGAGACCACATGTTAATGAGTGTTTGTTTATTCAATTGGTTAATGAGGCCTTGAACAATTGTCCTTGTTTTTCTGCCGCTGGACATCCTTGGTAGATTTTTCCAAGTAATTTTCAACACATGAAGTAAGGGCTTCCTTTATATGCTAATTTTTACCTCAGAAACTGAATGAGTCACTTGATTTCACAAGCCCAGAAAAACAGGCTTTCCCCTAGATGGGTATTTGTAAAAGGAACCGCTCTTGGTAGTAGATTCTGTTTTCTCTAATAGTGTAATTATAAATTGACCTAATAAGCTTTATTTTGAAATTTTGCTCATTTGAAAAACAATATAGAAAAATGACACGTATTATACCAGAGCAGCTGGATTCTGTTTTATCTCTATCTTTGTGCCTATTTTAGAATTTTGATCGCCTTGATAAAAAAGCATGCTGGGGGCCAGGGAGATATCTCAGTAGAACAAGCACCTGCCTGGAAAGCACAGAATCCTGAGTTCAATCCCCAGTACTATAAAAAAAAAAAAGAAAGAAAGAAAAGAAACATACTGCTTAGCAACCGCTTATTACAGTAAAACAGCATTTTGCACTTTTTGTAAGCCTTTGATGAATGTGAATCCATCCAAATTGAATTAACGCAAGTAAAAGTTTGGGCTAAAATTTAGTTAGCAATAGCAAAAATAAATAAGTAAAAAATAAAATTTAGTTAGCAATTTTTAATAACATTGCAGAAGTACCATATGCTCATTGGAATGTGTGTGTGTGTGTGTGTGTGTGTGTGTGTGTAGTAATGGAAAATAGGAAAAAAAATTTAAAGCAAAAATAAAAATCACCATCATTACACCAGGCAGAAACAGCAATGCATTCTGGGGTTCTCTGTAGAACTGAGCTCATACTCTGTGTATGTTTTAATCCACAAAAGCAGTTAAACATTGGCAGCATTAAAAAAAATGTATGAGCATGCAGAATCCTTAAGTTCTAAGGCTTAGCACACTACTGTGATGGTCTGGAAAGCCTGAGTGTAAGAATCAAGTCGCAGAAGCCCTGTTTCAGTTACCTGCAGATGTCAGTGTGGATCTGGGTGGGATTCAGAGGCTTGTTCCAGGACGTGATGGGGCAATTGAAGTCCGGCTGTGAACTAGCTGCTTATCAAACAAACACCAGTTTCATTTGAAGAAGAAATATGAGCTGCACATGATATAGGGGAATGCGGCCCCCAACCTGAAAAATACCTGGGATGAGTTCATGTTCTCTAAAAATGAAGAATGAATTTTAGGACCATAAGAGGTTAAGGGTCAAATATATTTACCAGGGGAAAGAAAATTTCTGTCTGAGAGAAGGACAGAAGGGAACTCGAACGGGTTGCCAAGGATCCAGCCTTTTCTAGGGATTTGATCAAGTAAAACCATGAGGTGAAATGGGTCTAAGCTGGAAAACATGGGAACTCAATAGGTGGACATGAGGTGGGACAAAACTATGGTCAACCAGTAAGATTACAAGCATACTTGTTGAGGTGATTTTTTTTTCTTTTTGAGACGTCGTCTCACTATGCTGCTCAGGCTGACCTTGAGCTCACTATGTAGCCCTTGCTGGTCTCGAAGTTGCCTACACCTCAGCCTCCCAAGTGCTGGGATCACAGGCCTGAGCCACCACGCCCAGCTCAAATCAGGATAAGGATCAAATGGGGAAGGGAGTCACATAGCAAGCAGGCATGAATACAGATCAGAGGCTTTTCCTGCTGGGGGCGGGTTAGTGACTCTTCCTGGCTCTTGCAAGGTGATATATACCTATTTAGAATATCAGTCCCTGTGGTTCCAGGGAGGTATGTGCATACATTTGTTTAATCTTTTGTCTTGAGGTCTGGCCCACAGCAGAGGTGCCTGTCTGTCCCACAGTTGCAAGGTGTCTTGCCTTCCATATTGAGTCCTTTGAGGGCTGAGCCTGTCGGACTGCCTGGAACATTTCTGTCTGACTCAGCTGCCTACAACACAAGGGCCTTGAGTGCCTGAAAGTTCCTTTCAGAGCATTTAAATCAGCAGGGATATAGTCTCTGGTACACAGCTTATAGATGATTATGTCCTCTTGTTCCTGCCATGAGTGTTTAAACAATCTTTCTTTGATTAGTTATAGGGCTAGAGAAATGGAGTTGATGGCCTTGAGCTTATTAAATTTGACTCTCCAGATGGTGAGTCTGCGGATTACATGTTGAACTGAGTTGTTTACTTTAGGCTGCTATCATGTATTTAAGCATGGAGTTGAAAATATGATCACTCCAATTCCAAAAGAGCATCATCTTTTCCATTGTTGGCAACTCTTCATTTTCTAGATGATTTTCACTCTTTCATACAATTCTGTGACAAAAAAGTCAAGAGTGCTTGTTAAGCTAGGAAGCTATCGGAGAGACCTGCAGTAGCTCATAATGTCAAAACGCTGTTGTTTCTCAGGCCGTGACACAAATCTACCATCTGTTTCATAAGCTTGAAAGCTTCCTCTCAACTATAATTTGCTATATATATTAGTACATAAATTGTTGGTAGCTTATGTTTACCTAGCAACAGAATCTGTTTGGCAGAAGGCTGTGGGAAAGAAGGCTTTGTGGAGGAGGATTTTCTTTTGCTTAAAAAAAAGCCATTTTTTTCATCTACAAATTTTTATCAAGCACAGAAAAGGCAATGTGTTGACCCAGTGTGACTTTGGTATCAACTGCTTAGTAAGTGCTCATTTTGAGACTTATCTTTGCTCCTTTGATTATCTTCTGCGTAACTTAATGCACTCATAAATTTGTTTTTCTTTTATAAGCAAACTTTGTACAAATCATTGTGAAAAACTGCCTTGACCTTGTAGCTGTAAAAGATCACAGCATTTTGGGACATCGCACATCTGTCCGATGTAAATTTCTCCTGTTTTCTCAGTGTTCTTAGCATCACTTATGGGCTTTGAATGTTAAATTTACATTACGAGAACATCGGTCAGGGCCTGCTGGTCTAAAAGTGTAATAAAATCAAGGATCCTGTACTCAGTTGTCAGCATTACTTTAATTTTCATATAGCCAACTGAGCTACCTATTTCAACTTTCCCCTTTCTTAGCTTTGAAATCAGCAGAGCAACGTGTGTTGAAATGAACAGGAAGAAAGGGTACAAGTAGAAAAAACGTTCTGCCTTCCCCTCCTGTTGGTCATAGACTTGCTGCTCAAGGTTGTGGTGTACTTCACACCCTGATTTTGAGAAGGGAAGGAGAACATTGTCCTGTCCTCTTCCTTCATGTAGTGCCAAGGTATAATTTGCTACAGGTTTATTGCATGATATTGCCCTTGTGAAAGTGACCTATCACTGGTGTGTACCTCCCTCTGAAGACTCAGTGAAGAGGAGACAAATCTAGTCCCTTCTCCAAAACAAAAGGAAAAGCAGTGAAATGAAAAAAAAAATCCAAAGGCCTTAACATCATTCCTAAGAAAAGTTATTGCACAAAATTCCTTTGACCAGGGCTTTCCCATGCCTTCCATTTTACAGTTTTTGTTTCTTTCACCCCATGTCCCAAACTCTTCATATGTCCAGAGTTTTCCTCACAATATAGTCTCTGAGGAAAGGAAAGATCACTGCTTCCAGCATAGACGGCTCCCAGTGTTGCATGGGACATAGGGTCTAACTGAGATGGCAAGACAGATAGCTCTGTGTCAGCGGACATTTAGTGAGAATGTAAATTTTTATTCCTGGTGCTCTCCCCATACTGCCAGGTATGGAAATGAGTATGAGCAGTTTCAGCCATGACACTGAGACCCATTGTCATACAGAAGGTATATACCAAGAGAGAAAGCCAGGAGCCAAAAGGGGAGCTCGTCAGAGGAGGGCTGGTAGAAGAGCGAAGGACAAGAATTTGGGCAAAATGAAGACATTTAGGATGAAAGATCCTGGAGGAGTGCATGCCCAAGAAGGAACTTATTGTCTTTTTAGCCAGCAATTCAGCAAGGTGGTGTGACAAGGACAAGAAGTAGGCAGAACAGGCTGGAGAGGCAAAATTTTATGACAATGATAACTGAAAAAAAATGATGGAAGACATCTCAAGGCTTTGATGGCTTTATGTGTGTAAATAGGGTGCAGATTGTAGAGGGCCAAGAAAGAAATGCAGTCTAAAAATTTGCAGGCATTCTGGAAGTGGGAAGCTAGAAGGGTAGGAGGGTCCCTTGTGGAATAGTTATTCATTTTGCTACTTTTGATGATAAAGTTTTCTGTTTAATGTGGAATAAACCATGCCTGACAGAGGAACTCAGAGGATTCCACTGAGCAGGGATGTCTAGTAGAACTTTCCAGTAGTGAGGTTAATATTTGACATTTGCCGTGTCCTACCCACTAGCTGCTAGCTGCATGTAGCTGTTAGAAACTTGAATGTAGCTAGGCAATCAAGTAAGTGAACTTTTAGTTTTATTTAAATTTAATTCATAGGGCCAGCCAAATAGCTCAGCGGGTTAAAGCACCTACAAGCAGGCCCAGGGGCCGAGAATTTGATCCCCAGGCCTGACATGCTGACCCCAAACCCGGGGGTGTGCTGAGATGGTGATTGAGACTGGGTGCAGTGGTGCACACCTGTAATACCAGCTCTTGGGAGGCTGCAAATAGGTGGACAACTACGAGTTCTATCTAGTAGTGAGACACTGTACACCCTATCCTAAAATACAAAAATAAATAAATAAATAAATAAATAAATAAAATGAATTTAATTCACTTCCACCTAAACAGTCACATATGGCTAGCAACTAGCATATGGGACAGCCCAGATCTAGATGAAAAAAGAGAAATATGAGAAGAAAGTGGGAATGAAGGAATTCCAGAGCAGAACCGGATGTGATAGCTCAGGGAAGATTGTCAAAAGGTCTACCTGATGAAACCTGCTTTCCCATGTGCAGTAGCTAAGGCAGCTCAGACCTGGGCCTCAGTCTTCAGCAACTGGGGACTGTCACATCAGGAGGAAGATGTGGAAGCTTGAGAAGAAAGATTGGAATAGTCACAGAATGAGGTATGTGAGGAATAAACCAGCCATGATTGGAGCCAGGTGGCAGTAGGTGCCATGAATTTGTGCTGTTTCAAAATCTAAGAGGCCTAGCAATGGGCCAAATTTTTAGTAGGCCAAATGAGTGCGATTCCATAGAAAGTTCTTTCTGGATTAAGAAACAAAGGATCTAGAAGAGATTATTATACAGTATAAACCTAGAAAACCATATTTAATTATATCCTAGGAGGTCTGTTACTGTGTGTTAAACATTTCCTGGTAAATGAACAATCTACAGTGCATTTGAAGAAATCTCCCTGGACAGGTTAGGTCCTCTCTGCTGCCTGATCAAACTGTTGCTCTCCTCTTGGACTCAAAGCTTTGGGGAAGCTCACCCACCCATCTCTGATGGTGGAGGTGGGTGGTGGGAGGGCTTCCTTATAGCTATAAAAGTTGTAACATTGTTCAGCCCATTGCTGTTTAGCTACTGTCCTTTCCAGATATTTATGGGTTAGCAGGTAGGGGCAGGAGACCCTTATTGCAATATAGATCCTACTTATAGGGGAACAGGTAAATGAGAGAAACAAGCACACAGGAATGAAAACTGATCAGTTAGGATTTTTTTGATTCAAAAAACTATGAACTAAAGAAAATTTTTCAGGTGCAGATCTGCAAAGTCTGGGTTTATCCAGCTGTACCTGGCTTGGGTCTGGCTGCTATGCTCAGCTACTTCCTGCTGCTGCCCTTGGGGGTGAACTTGTTGTGCTCCTGTGGCAAGATGTTCTGCTCCTGGACTAGCTGGGTGGTTCTGTCCCCTATACTCTCTGCAGGGATTGCAGCTGCAGGGTTTCACCCCAGGCCTGTATGCCAGACCTCAGCTGAGTCTGGAGAGGACAAGGTGGAGTAGTGGGGAGAGGCAGCTCTCCCACACCCTCACTGGGCCTGGGCTAGGGCTGGATCTAGGGGTCCTGAGAATGCGGCAGAAGTTCTCACTCACTGGGAGGGAGTGGGGTGGATTGCGGAGTGGAGGGGGGTCCCAAGGGGGTGAAAGAGGGTCTCGCCCACGCTGCGCCTGGGCTTGGACAGGACTGGTCCTGCCGGCTCAGGGTAGCCACAATAATAATATCTTTTAAGAGAAACATTTATATATTCATAAAATAAAAGCCAAATTATAGCTAAATTCAAGCTTCTTTAAAAATTTAAGCAACCAAATCAGTTCAGGGATGTGTTGGAACAAATCTCAGTCTTTCCCATAGCTCCTACAAATGCTTGAAATAGTCAAATTAAGATGCAGACTATTGACAGTTTTCATGTTTGTTTCTTATAAGTCCCATGCATCCACTATCTAATATTTTCACTTTTGGGTAAGAGAAAAAGCGTTTTGATCCATCAGTTCACCCAGTTGCTCCTGAAGGACATTAGCCAACTCTGCTATTCAGAAGATGTGAGTGTCATCAATATGTTGAATGACAAATTTTTTCCCTAGGGCATTAGATTCATCCAAGTGCAGCAGAAACTGTTTCATGGCAGGGTCACATTCTATAAGCACTCCTTTCAAAACCTTGACCATCTTTTCGCAGTCAGAAGGTACAGATGTCTTCAAGAACACTCTACCCACACACGCTAAGCACCTTCACATCACCGACACGGTGCCAATAATAGTATTGTTAATGTCTTGGAAGATATAAAAATTACATATGCACCTAACACAGAAGCCCCAAATACCTTTTTCACACAGGATTTTGCTACTTAGTTCATCCTGGTCTTGAACTCACTATGTAGTCCAGGCTGGCCTTGAACTCGTGATGCTCCTGCCTCAGCCTTCTCAAGTGTTGGCATTATAGGGATGTCCCACCATGCTAGCGTAAGGATGTGATTTGATGCTCAGCAGGCGTTAGCAGAGAAGTAGGATGACCTCGCATGCCCCAGCTCTGTCCTGTTCTGTTTCTGCTACATGCCACTCATCGGCACTCCAGAACACCCCTTTAATTTCTTATAACATTTTTGTTGTTGTTGTTTCATTAAAACCAATTTTTCACAGGTTGGACAAATAGCTCAGTGGATTAAAATGCCTGGAAGGAGGTGCAGGGGCCAGGGTTCGATCCCCAGGCCTGCTATGCCAGCCCCACCCCCAGGGGCACGTTGAGATGGCAATTGAGACTGGGCGTGGTGGTGCACACCTGTAATCCCAGCTCTTGAGAGGCTCTAAACAGGTGGATCACTACGAGTCCGATCTAGTAATGAGACACTGAACACCCTGTAGACACTTTCCTAAATACAAATAAAATAAAATAAAAAATTTCAGGTTTATATCTGGTAACCTAAACTAATTTGAATGATAACATCTTACAATATAGCAAGCATGGTTGAATTCCTGTTACTTTGTTTAATGAAATTTTGTATCATTTCTAATGCTTTTTTTTCTATATTGTATTCTTTAAAAAATAAAAAAATAGGGCCGTGGAGATAACTCAGCCATCTAAGTGCCTGCCTAGGCAAGGGCAAGCACCTGGGTTTGACCTCCTGTACCACATGTCATGCTGGTCCTGCCCCAGGCATGCCGAGTCAGGCCACCGAGACCGGGCGTGATGGCACACATCTGTAATCCCAATTCTGGGGAGGCTGAAACAGGAGGATCACTACTCATCCGAGCTATGTAGTGAGACCCTGTACTAAATACATTAAATAATTAAACAAATAAGTAAATTTAATTTCAGGGAAAAGGCATCCTGTGGCTAATGAATCTGTGAGCTGTTTCCCTGTGTCTTTGATGCTTGTTTCCTTTACAAACTTGCTTGACATTTATTTTAGTGTTGTTTTTGCTTTTTGTACCAAAAATTGAACTCAGGACTTTGAGCTTGCCAGGTAGGCATTGTGCCACTGAGCTACATCCCCAGTCCAAACTCTCTTGGAAGGGGTTGATTTCTGTTAAGATTCCATGATTAACCCCAATTAAAACTCTTCATCTAACATTAAGATTTAAACTACTTTGAGAGCAGTTGGGCAACATATTGAGACTGTCTCAGAAACAAAACAAAACAAAAAACAAAAAGATGGGTGTGAAGGCTGAGAGAGAAAGATTGCCAAGTTCTAGGACAGCTGGCCAGGTTAGTGAAATCCTGTTTAAAAAAATATAGGGGGCCGGGGAAATCGCTCAGTGGAATAAGTGCTTCCCTGGCAAGTGCAAGGGCCTGAGTTCAATCCCAGTGCAAGGGCCTGAGTTCAATCCCCCGTTCCGCCAAAAAAAAAAAAAAAAAATTAAACGCCTGGTGATGTACCTTAGTGGTAAAGTGGGGGTTCAATCCTACCTAATAATAAAAAAAAAAGATTTTTGGGGGGGATTTTTTTAGGGAAGGGTCTACAGGGTGTTCAGGGTCTCACTACTAGATCGGACTGAGAGTGATCCTCTTGTTTACAGCCTCCCAAAAGCTGGGATTAGAGGTACACACCACCATGCCCAGTCTCAATTGCCTTCAGAAGGTGCTTTGGGAGCAGGGCCAGCACGGCAGGCCGGGGAACTGAATCCCCAGCTCCTGCGCCTGCTTGCAGGCATTTTAATCTGCTGAGCTATTTGACTAGCCCTGACAAATGTGATAACAGAAATGAGAATATATATCCTTTTATTTCTTCCAGTTCCATTGGGAGAACACTTCCTCTCTCATCACTAAGAATATTAAGCAATATTTTTTAAAAAATATTTATTTATTTATTTTTGTCTTTTTGAAACAGATTTTCACTGTGCAGTTCAGGCTGTCCTTGAACTCACTTTGTAGCCCAGGCTGATGTTGAACTCACAGTGATCCTACTGCCTCAAGGCCTCAGCCTCCTGAGCGCTGGGATTGCAGGTGTGCACCATCACACCTGATTAGCAATGTGTATTTATAGGTATTAATTATTAAATTCAGGAATTTGCTTCAGTTCCCACATTGTGATAAGTTTTTTTGCCTCCATTTTTATTATTGCATGGATTTTTTTCGATGTTACATGATTATATTAATTTTTGAAATAAGATTTATGGTAATTGGTCATGATATGTGAATATTTTTATGTGATTCTGGATGTAATTTTCTAATATATTTTTAAAAGAATTCATATTTGCAATAAAAAATAAATAAATAAATTGAATCCAAACCAGGCATGTTAGTGCACACCTGTTATCCCAGTACTCAGGAGGCTGAGACAGGAGAATAGCTGTGAGCTCAAGGCCAGCCTTGCCTACAAAGTGAACTCAAGGCCAGCCCAAATTGCATAGTGAGATCCTGTCTCAAAATGACAATAATAATAATAATTATTATTATAGTATGTTGAGTCGAACATATCTCTGTTCCAAGGGCCAGAAAAGGGCAGCATGACTTCTCCATTCCCTGTAATTTCAGATAGGGCTTTGAAGAGGAGTAAAACAGATGCCGGATCCTTGACTTTCCAATATCGGACCTAGCGAATGACCTTGCCAGGCTTTTCATCTGTCAAAAATGGCCATCTGCTACAAGATATTAAGGTGTTTCCTTCATTCGAGGCCTGATGCTAGAGTAATTTAACCTGCCCAAGAAATTCTAATAGCTACAACCAAATTAAATTTCCTCAGGTGAAGATAAAATCACTGAAAGTAGAACATGACCATGCATCTAAGTTATAAGGAGAAACTCGGACATTTTAAACTTTCAGTGAATTCATTTGTCAAGCATTTGTTCAATATCTGACCAACCCTCTAACCCTGGCACTAAGGTAGAACAAAGACAGGAGATTCAAAAGCAGTGTAAGATGGAATGTAGCTAGAAAGGTGACTGGGACCTATTCCCCAAAAGATAAAAGAGTCATGTGCTAGCCCAGGAAGAATCCAGGCCCAGCATACCTAAGGCCAGTTCTGTCACTAATTGACTAGATCATTGTGGCCTTAAACTTCAAGTCCTTTGTTTTTCTAGAAAGTGGAGATAGTGCTCCCTGCTAATCTGGCTTCCTCAGAAGGGTTCTCCACCTGGGATGGGATGCAATTTCTAAAGTCCTTTCCCACTCTTAAAATTCTAAGGTGTTCTTATAGTAAATGTGAAAGTGCTTCAAAATGTGTCAAGTGACATCACCTATAACATTTATGTCATTATCATCATTAAATCCCTACTGTGGTTTCCAGAGGTGGATGTTCTCCTTATATCTGCTGGTGGGCCCAACTCACAGCAGGCTTCCCCAATACCAGGCTAGGCTTCTCTTCCTCATGACCCCATACTGCCTCTTAAAAATGAAGATGCTGAGTTACCAGTAGAGACTTTCCCAAGGAAGGCCCCAGTAATTCCCCAGTCTCACAGATATTTATTTTCTCTTCCTTGGCAGAATGTAAACTTCATTATAGGCCACTGCACAAAATAATGTCTCCTTTTAAAATCATTAAGCTTGCCTGATGACCAGGCAACATGAAACAGAGTAGGGTATTTCTGAAGGGAGGTCAGATCACCACTGTGCTCAACCCTGTCCAAATTTATCTTCCCTTCACAATAGAATTCAAGGTTATACTGTTCTGGCCTCCAGGATAGGTCAACTTTAGCCACAGGAAGCTCATCACCAAAGAAGATGCTCTTGGTACAAAGAGGCCATAGGCTAATGAGAGATTTTATTTCATTCTAAGTGGTCAGTGGAGTTCCACCCCAACTCTCCCAGAATATGTCATTGTTCTGAATGAAAAGGTCCATGGCCAATGCTTGCAAACACATTTCAGCTGTTATATATCAACTAAGGACAAAGTCCTCTGCTTCCATCACACATAACCACCCTTTTATACAATCCCTTTTAACTTAGCGTATACTGCTTGGGTTGTTTGTATTTTTTCCAAAGCATATGGCGTGTATCACTTACTACAACCCTTGTAGCCCCTTGAACACTGAGCAAAATGTTCTGTACACAATATTCACAAGATTCAAGAAACAAATTCCAAGTAATGTAGAAAATATGGTCTTTTGAAGTATTTACAGTCCAAAAGAAATTACACTGATATTAATCCAAGAAACTTGGAAATCTGTTTGCTTCCACCATTTCACCTCAAATAATGCAGATTGGTTTACCATCCCACCGTGTCTCACAAACATTAATGTATGGTCACCTCTGGCAGTCTTGATGCTGAGACCTATGAGTGGAATTTGGGCATTAGTTAACTCTGCCAATGGCTGTGATAGATCATCTATAATATACGATATGTGATATGGCCAGTGGAGCCAAACAAGTCACTTGGAGAGTGAGTTATTGGCTTTCTGGACCAAAAAGGTTTTGGGCTGAGTCCAAAAACAGCATTGAATTTTCCTATTCTGTAAGCAGCAAGAAAAATGAGGGCCAAGGTGACCACAATCCTATCTAGCTTTTACATCTGCATTTACCAACATGGTTTTAAAGTCCTTGATGTTAACTCCAGAAAGGCAGTAAAAGTGGACCCAAACTAGAGACATGTAAAGGGTGCCTTCCTGTCTCTTGGGAAGACTAGGCAGCCAGCCAGCCTGGCCAGCTGAGAGAGTACAAGGCACCCTGCCCAGGGAGCCAAAGGAGGGATCAGACAAGGGACCAAAACTATTCTGCAAGGGGGGTGGGAATATTGAAAACATTAAAAACAGGTCAAGGACAAAGTCAACAATGGGAACTGAACCCCAAGTCATAGATCTTTGGTGGCACACCCTCTGGAACACTGTCATACTAAGTTCTGCAAGTATTCTGCTTTTGCCTGTGTCAGTGTGGTGTCCTTGACCCTGGCCTGGATGAATCTTCCACTTTCAGGAAGATTCATTTTAAATTCAACACAAACAGTAGAAGCATAGGCAGGGGAACAGATTTTGGGAACACTACCTCCCTCTGAAACCAGTGCTAGTGTGTTTTAACTGAGCACTTTCAAACAAAGGGACAGCATGTTAGCTCCCTTCTTGGAAAGGAAGGAACCGTGCTTGCTGTGGTTTGGGTAATGCTCGCTACTGAGGCATTAATCAGGGTCCTGACATAAGTGGAAAGGGCTGGTTTCCTATCCATGTATAGGATCATAAAGAGGACATAACATTCAAACAAAAGGCCAAGGAAACCTCTCCCAAAGATCCTATCAACTGCGGTTGTCGACCAAGGAGTCTGGCCAGAGGGAAAGCCCATTTTAGCAAAGGGCCCTGTTTTTCCAAGCAGTGGTATTCCTGTTACTCCGGATATGACTACAGTTCCAAAGAGGTCACTGGGTTAGACCTTAACTTCAACTCGCTCTCAGGGAGTGGCCAATTGTTTGCGGTGGAGTTATTTTTCAGTATCTCTAGTGTTAAGTGGCATGAATATGCTACACTTCAGATGGTAACTATCGCATTTGATAGCTCACCACTCAATTTACCTCTCTCACTTTGTGTAGCAAAGTATAGTTCGGGGGCTCACTTCCAGCTCCAGTCAGTGGATCCTGATTAATGGGAGACAGACTTAGTTATCCCTCAGATGTTTCAGATCTGGCTAGCTGCGATTTGGAAGTGAGCATATGACCCAGTTTATATCACAGAGATGCAGGGAAATTTACTGTGGAATTTTAAAAATATATATATATTTAGTGCAGGGTCTACAGGGTCTCACAATGTAGGTCTGACTTGCAGTGATCCTCCTGTTTTCAGCTTCCCAAGTGCTGGGATTACAGGTGTGTGCCACCACCCCTGGTGTTAATCGTCATCTCAGGGTGCCCCGGGGGCAGGGTCCGCACGGCTTGTGGTGCAGGGGATCGAAGCCTTGCCCCTGTGCTCTGCCTAAGCAGGCACTTTAGTCCACTGAGCTATCTGGCTGACCCTTTTACTGTGGAATTCTGAGGAAAGTCTCCTCATCATTTAGAGAAAGGTGTCTGTCTCCCTCTGCACATTGTCATCTGTGAATGTGAGCTCTGAAAACGTCACAGACTTCTCATTCAAACTTGAGGGTAAAGTCAACTCAGGGAGCAAATAAAGACAAAGACAATGAGGAGGAGTTGAGGCCACAGTACGATGTCTGCTTGTCTCTGGACTTTCAACCTTGTGAGATAAAAGCTTTCTTATGTGGGGGAAGTGGATGTCAGTAAGAGAGGCTGCCCTGATTGAGACAGGAGCTTCAACATCACCTGGAGGAGAATTCGAGGGCATGATACACACAAACGGCTACAATGCAGGGCACTGACTCAAGGTATGCCTTGTCAGTGACTGAGAGGCTTGTGTCCTCTACCATTTTCAGCATCAAAAAACAAAGTTGGTAGTGCTAATAGCCACAACCAAAAAAGTAAGAAACAAGCAGCCTGATTTCCCAAAAGTCACACAGCTAGTAAAGAGCAGAGCACTACGAGTCTCCAGCTAGGCTAATCTAAAGTCAAAGCCCAAACCCTTTTTATGTGTTTGTGGTGCTGAAGATGGAATCCAGGGCCTACGGACACTAGTTAAGCATGCTACCCCAGCCCATCCCAAACACGTAACTAGAAACTCGGACTTATCTGCCCTCAGTACCAGGCGGGAGGTTATTATGATTAGCAGAAGCAACAGCCAATGTTTACTAATCTCTGGCCCTGCGATAGGCCAGCTGCCAAGCACTCTGCGCTCTTTCCTAAATGAATTCTCACCACAACCCAGGGAGGACAGGTATTATTATCATTCCCATTCTATAGCAGTGACAACTGAGGTTTAACAAAGGAAAGTTAAGGCCGCAAGACCACATGGGTAATAAGTGGTGAAGCTACTGGGGTTAATTCTACTTTAACCATAGTCTTTTAGGGAACCACAGTGAGGAGAAGGGAGCAGGGTAGCACCTGGGTCATTTCCTTTGCCCTCTTCCAAAATATACCTTTCTGGTGGCCTGAAGAACTCCAGCTAGCTCACTTCCATAAACAATGTTCTCCACTTCCTGATGACTTCCAGCAAGCCAGATCTTACTCGGCGTTCACACTCAGTTGTGAAAACCTTCAGATCACAGCCACACGGCACCCAGATAACTCATTTTGCATTGATACAAAAGTGCTACCTCACGTGTGAGGTTACAGAAACCAGTTTAGTCTCTTGCTGATTTTGTGACAGCAGCCTAGTCTGAGTGGCACCACTGGAGCATTTCCTGTGAACATCACTTAAAGAAAAAGACCTTGAGGTCGCCTGTGCCTTTGATCTTAGCACTGTGGAAGATGAGGTAGTAGGGTTACAAGCTTGGCCCCAACCTGGGCCATTGAGGGACTTCGGGAGATGCTGTCTGACCAAAAAAAATTGTTTTCAAAGGGCAAGGGTTGTCACATAGCACAAGGGCCCTGGGTTTCATTCCCAGTACTGCTAAAATAAAAAAAAAAAAAAAGCATTGCCTGGCCTTGCCCCAACATCCCAGGAGTCCACCTTATTTGTGGCCTATAGCCCTCGCCTTACTGTTGTCAGCTTCATGCAGTGCTGAGCTGCCCATTCCGGTCTGAAGCATGTGTCTTCGCAGAGGCGATGCAGGTTTTGTTTCTTTTCTGCCTCCACACATTCCCCACAGCACCAAACAGAATGTCGAGAGCACAGAGTAAGCGCTCAGTGACTGCTGATGGCATTGAATTATGAACTATTGTATCACGTTCAGTGTTTCCTCAAGGGCCTTCGCTTAGAACATTTGGCCGGAATGCCATAGAGACAAGACGGAATTAGGAAAAACATGCAATATATGTTAGCATCAAGGCTTCCAGCTGCGCGTTTTGCGTTACCTAATGTTTTGACTTCTTTTCAAGTCACTTATTATCTAGGCTCACAAATATTGCTTTCCTTTTCATATCTTTTAGGTGGGAATTTTCTTCTTTTCCTCCTAATTTGGCCCCCTGCCTCAAATCCCTGAGTGTGGCTTTACATCAGGCTGAAGAAGTCACTGTTGGGCCCGTGCCACGGTGACCTAATTCACAACATGCGCCTTTTCATTTCTGCCTTCATCTTTCCTTGTTCTCTCTCTCTCTCTCTCTCTCTCTCTCTCTCTCTCTCTCTCTCTCTCTCTCTCTCTCTCTCTCTCTCTCTCTCTCTGTCTTTGTCTGTCTCTCCGTCTCCTCTCTCTCTGTCTTTCTCTGTCTCTCTCTGTCTCTGCTTTCTCTCCCTGTCTCTGTCTCTCTCTGTCTCTGTCTGTCTTTGTCTGTCTGTCTCTCTCATACACCCCCCCCCCCCCCCCCCACACACACACAGACACACACACTTGAGGGTTCTAATGCAGGAGAGAATTTGGAAAAATCATCAGATTTCACCTAATTTAGCCCCTGAAGGAAGTCAGCAGCCAAGCCATTGCCAAAGCTTTGCCAGTCCTATTTTGGACTTGGAAACTCCTCTTAGAGTTGAAGGAGAAGGCCACTATTGTCTTTTTGACTTTGCATGCTGTGCTACAGCCAGTCTGATCACAGTCCTGTGTTCTCAGTGCCCAGAGAGGGCCAGTGGGGAAGTTGCTGACACCCTCTCTGAAGGAAAGAGTAGGTCCACCAGGCCATCTTCAGGAATGAACTCACACATTTGATAACTGGATGTAAGCGTCAATGTCCCCCTTCAGACAGATGTGAGTGGCTGACTGTGTGAGAGTGGACAAAGGCCCTTTTGCTCTGCCCCAGCTTCTACTCCGGGCCTCTCAGCACCTGTGACTTTTGAAATCTGCACCCTGCCAGCTTTGTTCCTCAGTAATCCCTGCTGAGGGAATTTGGGCCTGCTCTCCACAGCCACTTCCATCTGCACTTGGCTTTTGTCTTGCGTCCACAGTTCTGGCAAATGCCGACCACTTCGAGCCAGTGAGAGGAGAGTGCACGTTCAGAATCATCTGCCTGAGCTTGGAAGGAGTGGAAAATGGAAAACATGCTCAGTTTAGAGGCCTCTCATTCTTTTGGAAAAATATGAAACCTCCACTGGTTTATTGTTTGTGGGCTGCCAAGTGTGTTCCTTTTTTCCAAGACAGAGAAAACCATCTTTGAATCTCATTCTTAAGAACACACAAATTATATGCAGTGCTCTCTCACCTATTGCAGAACCTGGCAAGATAAGGAGAGGCTAGGACTTGGCTTATTGTTGTTGTTTATTCAGTGGGATCACAACTGACACGCTTGGAGCAAAAACCAGGCATTGGCCACATCTCTGGACTCTGTAATGAGTATGTCTATTCAGTACCCCAAACTTCCAGACAGTACCCCAAACTTCTTGTCCTAGAGATTCGGTATCCCTTGCCTCTACTGCTGCTCACTTCAACAAAAAAGGAAAATATGAGAATGGGATGTTTGTTTCTTATCTCTGCCATGTGGCAAGACAGTGGTACAGGGAATACAATAGTGATGCTGCAGAATTCCCCCCACTTTATTGGCATGGAGGGAAATACAAGTGTATATTTGTTTGGGGTACACTGTGGTGATAGGGTAGAACCCAGGGTCTCATGCATGCTGGGCAAGCCAACTACCACTGAGCCCCAGCCCCAGCCTAGGAATATAT
>NW_004524639.1:1080192-1092626 GCF_000260255.1 Octodon degus
TATATATATATATTCCCACCTCCTGAGAGCTGGGATTACAGCACTGCACCACCACACCACGTGGCTAGCTCAACATCACGCTTGTGAGTTTTATCTATATGGTTGCTCGTAGCTATATATATATATGTTGTTGTTAAAAGACCTTCCTTTTGTGAAGTAACACTTAACCAATTAAGCTTCTTCATGCCAGCCTGGCTTTACTTGAGGTAGTAGGGGTAACTGGATACTAGATTGTAGAATTTTAGATTTTTAAAAAAGAGATTTTTATTGAAATATAATATACTCATAAAAATATAATATACTCACAAGTCAACTTGATGAATTTTTAAATGAACATTCCATGCACAAAACAAGAAATGAAATATTTTCCCTTTATCACTGTCTTGTCACTGTTGTAAGGCAATACCATGGATTTAGTGGTTTAAAAACAGTACGCAGTTATGCCCTTGCCATTCTTGGGGGGCCAGAAGTGCAGAAATGAGGCTCAGCAGGACTGCCCTCTCAGCACGTCCAGCGCTGGTGTCCAGACACTCCTTGCTAGTGGCTGCATCGCTCCAAAACTCTCTGGCTCTGCCTTCACATGGCCTTCTCATTCTTTCTTTTCTGTGCTTTCTGCTGTCTCTCTTTGGAAGACACTAGCCATGGGGTTTCGGGCCCACTCAGGTGCTCCAGAATGGTCTCATCTTGAGAGCCAAATGATGACATCTGCTGAGCCTTTCCCCCAACAAGGCCACGTTCACATCTTCCCAGAAGTGCATGGGTCCTTTTTGGCGGGCCACTGCCTACCCTAGCCACTACAGTGTTGGAGTATCACTGTCTTGGCCTCTGACAACACAGGCCAGCTTTGCCAGCATTTGAACTTTGCATAAATGGAATCACGCTCAATGTGTTCTGTTTTGTCTGGCTTCTTTTGCTCAACATTTTTTTATATTTAGATGCATTTTTTAAAGTTTATTTATTTATTGTGTGTATGTGTGTGTGGCCAGCTCAGCCCACCAGGGGGCGGGGCTGGCTGGCATGTGGTGCTGGGGGATTGAACCGCGGTCCCCGTGCTTTGCTAAGCTTGTTCCAAGTAGGTGGTTTAGACCACTGAGCCATCTCACCAGCCCCCAACATTTTTTTTTGAGAAAGTGTATAGTTTAGGCTGCCCCTGAACTAATTATATGACCCAGGCTGGCCTTGAACTTGCAGTAATCCTTCTTCCTCAGCCTCCTGAGAGCTGGGATTACAGGACTGTGCCACCATACATGGTTAGTTCAACATCAGGCTTGTGAATTTTATCTACATGGTTGTTTGTAGCTATTAACCTTTCATCTTCTCTGCTGTATAATATTCCACAAGACAACATTATCACAATTATCCATTCAATTCTTAATAGAACTTCGGGCTATTTTCAGTGCTGGTTACTATAGCTAATGCTGTCAAGAATGTTTCTATATTTGGGTCTTGGAGTGCAGATACATGCATTTCCATTGCTCATGCTTTGGAGTAGAATTGCTGGCTCCAAGGATGTATATGTGTTTGGCTTTGGTAGGCAATGACAAAAAATAGCTGGACAAGGTAACACACACCTGTAATCTTAGCATTCAGGAGGCTGAAGCAGGAAGATCACCACCAAGTTCAAGGCCAGCTTGGGCTCATAGTGAGATCAAGACCAGCCTCAAGTATCTACTGAGACCTTGTCTCAAAAAAGTTGTAGGTTTTAAAACTTATAATAAATCCTTGAGCTCAAGATGCTTTATTTTAATAAATCTCAAGTAATCCCTAATCTAATTCAAAGACCTCATTTCTCCACGGCTTAGACCATTTGAGTCAAGCTGCTATTTTCGTGCTTTCTCGTTCTGGCATTCTGGCGTGGGTACCCCATCATGTTTCTGGGCCCAAATCATACCTTTGTCAAACCGCACAAGAGAAATGGGGCTATGAGACACTGGCTATGGGGTGAGACAAGATGCAATCTGTGTGGCAAAAGTAGAGTTAATCAGCTTCTTCCCCGCAATTAGGCCTCCTGTTTGCCCCAGGAGTCAGTTGGCTGGGCATTAGATACCTGGGGCCGACTCTCATCCTGTATGGACAGAGGACTGATGGATGCCTAGCAAAGACAAACACTCGTGAAGACTTTGAGTTAGTTAGTTAATTAATTCATCTGTTTTAGGTATGGAACCAAGGACCTTGGACATGCAAGGGTCTAGCACTGTGCTGCCAAACTATCCCCCCAGCTCCTGAAACTTTCATTTACAGAAGTATCTGCTTCAGAAAAGAGTTCTTTCTTTTGGATCCTGAGCTATGAAAAGCCAAAAGCAGCTCAAAGTCAAACAAATATACCAATTTAGCAAGATACCCCTACCCTGCTGTGTTATTTTAAAACAAACAAACAAAAAAACCCATTTAGTGTAATTAAGCCATTCTCTCATATAGCTATTTCTCCAGGAACTTCGGTTTCCCCAGGAAGAGATGAAAATAAACTGAATGTTTCATACCACTGTTCCCACGATTCTTAAAAAGTCATGCTTGTCTTCAGTAGCACCATATAAAACATCTCCTGTTGATAAAGAGTTGTTTTACTTTGGGATAACGAGGCAACAGTATCTCTAATGACAGATTTTATGCACATTTTAAAGCTGAATTCTTCATACAGATTACCCGCCGTGTTTAACTCCAGCCATGTTTTCCCACATAATTATTTCTTTTAAATTTCTTAATTATTCCATTCTGTTGAATACCATCTGTCCTTATGAGGGACAATTGTATCTAAACAAATCAACAGGTTTTGCGTCAGTGACTGAATGTGCGGGAGAAACAGCCCCTCATTCTACTCTGGCACCGTGTTGAAAATGAAGAGTTCTAAATCCCATGTTGGGAATGTCTCCTCTGGAGCTCCCCTGGAAGCTAACTTTCATAACTTGTGGAGCCCAAAGCAAAGCCAAATGAATTTTGGAAAGGTCAGTGGGAAAAGGATTGGGGTGGGATTTTCCCAGAGAATGTTTGAGCCTCTGCTCCGTGAGCTGTCTGGTCACTCGGACAGTTTGTCCTTCCCAGAGAGGGTGGGGAAAAGAGCACAAGCAATTCTCTCTTGGTACCTGGGCCCAGGGGGTGCCCTGAAACCTGGGATTTGCCCAACTGGCCTGGAGTAGCCATCTCACCCTGGGAATAGGCCCCTTTGAGCCCCACAAACAGTGTGGCTATATGAAGAACCTTAGAGAAACAGCACAACATCTGCGGGAAGAAAACAGCTGAGGACTGTCTGCCTTGTCTCATTTTCTAGAGGACTTCTGATGTGTTTCAAGTAATCAGATCCTATGCACTGGAAAAGCCCTGTCCCCCGAAGCCAAGGGCTTCTGCTAAGGGCTTACAGACATTGCTGTTAGTGCACCACCTTCCAACAATAATTGACCTTTCTCCTTTTTATTTTCACTTTTCTCACCCTTCATCTCATGCCCCCCAATCTTAGTGTTCCCTTTATATGTTTATTTATTCCCTCAAATTGTGGCCAAGAAATCCTGGTGGCTCTCAGCATCACAAAGGGGGTGAAGTCCACTGGTTTGATGATAACCAGGAGTTCTGAGAAATCAGACAGTCCCTGAAGATGTGTGTTCTCCCTCTCTGACTGAGTCAGCACCACTCTCCTCTACTTATCTGCATTATTGCATTCTGTTTCTGCATGCTCACTTCTAAATCAGTTCATTGAAATCCCATAAGCATCTGCTTTTTGATCATTAACTCTGATTTGGTTTGAAACTCAATCAAAGGAGATCAGAATGAAGCAGAGTAGACTCTCCTTTTAGCCCTTCCACTTGATTTCCCATAGGCCCAACTGACTGTAGTGTGGACAGAGAGTACACATTTCCCTTCCACAGTGCCTTACAATGTCAAGAGGAAGGGTAAAGGGACAGGCCACTGTGGGGTTGGGAATCGGCAGTGTTCCCAATCAGGTGGCGGTGACATCAAGGCACACGCATTTCCTGGTCTCTCTGCTGGCCCCTGTCCAGAATTCCAGACAGCTAATCACAAGCAAAATGTGTGTGCGTGAATGTCAGAGTGATTGTGGAGGTTATATGCTTCAGAATTAGCCTGTGGCTTCCCTTTTTTTCTTGCTGTCATTCAGTATTGGCCATGCTAACCGCACCAGTTAACACCCCAGATTGGCTTGGGATTGTGAATGGAAGGAAGGGAGATCCCCGTGCACACAAGCAGCTGTCCCTTTGGTTAATTATTGGGATCCACAAGCCCATCGCCATTGCCAGGGCTCCAGTGTTGAGATGATGAAATAGGTGATTAAGGGACTTGGAGGCCAGTCCACACTGCAGCTTTGTCTGGAGTGTTCCAACGACAAGTGTTATTAGTCCACTAATCATAACATTGCCTGCAGTGGAATTTCCTTGGGAAGGAATGGGGCAGCGCCTCCATGCCAGAGGGCTGTGCAGCATGTTACAATTGGCTATTCTGGGGGAAGGCAATTCCAGCATCCAATTCAGGAAGTAGGTCACCAGGCTGCAAGATGCACTGCTATTTTGATTTACTTCTTTATACTTTCACAATTTTTATACACTTCCTTCTGGGTTGGGTCAGATGCCTCCTCTGCATTTCTGACTTCTGGAATGCCACACAGGGAAAGATATATGTAACTGGTGAAAACAGAGGCATGAATTTTCTGTGGTCAGTCTTGCTGAGTCCACTGGCTTCTAGGAATCAGATCTAATGTCCTTCAAGTTGCTGGTCCACTTGAGTCCTGGCACTGAGTCTGCCACAGGTCCCAGGGCATGGCTTGTAGGGGCGTGCAGCTGTGCCTGCCAGACAACAAATGTTTAGTGAGATGATGAAGAGGTACAAATGGGTTGGAGGGTGCCAGCGCCTTCTCAGTAATGAGCAGAGCAAATCTTTGATTTCCAAGGATCTTGGAAGGACGAGATGTACTCATTTGGAGTGTCGCGTTGCCAGGCCTATTAGTACCAGCTGTTAGATTCAGAGACCACCCCTGTTGTTGGCGATAGGGCCCAACTAGCCCTTTCTTGTATCCTATACCTCTGATCACTTGGGAGAAGTGGCGGAGTCTAGGGCTGTGTCACCAGGCAGCTGCCTCTTCTTTCCCAGATCAGTCTAGAATTTCCCCCGATTTCTCCTCAATCCAAGCAGTTGTCTACTCGCCTTGGAATGAGCAAACCATACTTGTGATCATGCTGGTATTCGCAGATTTGTCAGATAAATGAGCTGACCATGGGGATATGAACTTATCCTGCCCCCTTTGCGTTTCCATTTAATTACAGGGTAATTCTGCACTCAAAACATCTTTCTTGATCAGAAACATATTCTAATTTACTGGGACATAAATTTTGGCATTCAGCTCCTGCCATGCCAACTGATCTCTCAGGAGATGCCAGTGCCACTCTGGGACGTTTGGGTGCTGTTGGAGGATTTTAGAAGGATTAATAGTTTCTTGGTGTCATCTGCCCCTCTCTTTCTGAGTCTTTCTCTTTCTCCCTCTCTTCCCTTCTTAGTTAAGACGTACATAGCTAAATCGGGGAGGGGCATCACTGTGGCAAAATCCCCTAGTGAATCTTCTACTTCTTTGAACTCTAGAATTAAGAAGAATTTCACTGCGTTTTACAATTCTAAGTAGTCTGTTTATGTTCGCCCTTCAGTTGAGTGGGTTTTTATGCTTTAGTCGTGCATGGGGGCTTTTTTCCCACAAGATTTTCCGAGCACAAGTTGTCATACTGAAGTAGCTTGAATCAAATTTGCATGTCCCAAAGAGCTACCACCGTGATTACTGCACTTAGCATAGGGACAGATAAAAGGTATGACTCACAAAAGAGGAGCGCAAGCCCCTGAAAGCTGTTTGCAGACCTGGGGCAGAATGGGTACAGAAGCTCTCACATGAGCTGCATCTCAGCTCGATTCCCAGCTCGACTGCTTGCTAGTTGGCAGGCTACGCCAGTTCCTGTGCCTCTGTTTCCCACCCCGCAGATGGAAACAAGAGTTCCTAGTCGAAGAGTGTTGGGGAGGTTAAAGGAGAAAATGTCAGTCATATACTTTCTCAGCCCAGTCCTAGAAACCAGTGAAGTGGTCACTAAATATTGACTTTTCTCATTATAAAATCACCTCCTTGGCTTTGTCATCCCATTTCCTGTTTAAAAGCAACTGAAGAAGCCATAGGCACCACCCCCTCCCCTGGAGTCTGGCTATTTTCGAGGCTCCAATTGGAATGGGAGGGCCCAGCAGTCCAGGGAGGAGGAGGGAGGGAGGGAGGGAGGGAGGCATTATTCTCCGGGTTGCAGCTGTGGCAGCCAGTACAGTATCCCCCACACGCCAGATGAATCAAGCTGAGGGCCAGATCTGGGCTGTGGGCCAGAGGTTCCCCACCCTGATTTATAGTGTGGACAGAGATGTGGGTGTTTTGTGAATATATTTTGATGAGAGAGAGAGAGAGAGAGAGAGAGAGAGAGAGAGAGAGAGGAAAAAAAACCACCATTCCTTAAAAATGTGCTGAGGGAGGGAGGGAGGCTGAGGCCTATCTGCAAGATTAGAGCAGCCTGACTGTTAGCAGTAGCAACTCGTTAGAAAGAGGCCCCAGGAAGAGTGGCTCTTGAGAGGCAGCGCCCCTGAGAAGGCAGTGAATTGTGAATGAGGCCCCTGTATGCCAGTGACCACGGCAGATTAGGCTTGCTGGCCCCTCTGCAGCTGTGTAATAGGGGGCTCAACCTGCATTTTAACCCCTCGGGTCCCCAAGAGCAGATAAAGGGAACATGGGGTTTGTTGGGCTCTGGGGAGGCCCTCAGTCCCATGCTTTGTAGCACTCCCAGTTACCTAGAAACTAACTAGATTTACCTCTGGGGTCAGGCCTCAGTGGTTAGCACTGAGCAGAGTATAGGAAGGCTGACCTGGATGACTTTGCGGTTGCCTTGTTTGTTTTCGGTCTTTTTTGATTTTACTGTACTTTTTTGGTTGAATTGGGTTTTTTTTATTTTTTTTCTTTTCTCTCTTTTTTTTTTTTTTTTTTTTTTTTACAAAATCTCAAAACAACATTCTGAATTGTTTTTAAGAGAGGTTTATTTTTTGTTTTTGGTGCCGAGGACCAAACCCAGGGCTTCCAGCTTGGTAGACAAACATTCTACCGCTGAGCCAAATCCCCAGCCCCTGACCTGGATGAATTTGGAAAAAAATAAAAAGCACACCAAGGAATTACTCTCCACTTTTTAGCCCAACACATTTGAGAAGGCTACCAAATCTGGGTGGAAATGAGCCTGGGCTGGAAACGGGGGCTTTCTCTGAAAGCTGCCCCCTTTCTCTGCCCCCTCACAGCCAAGGTGGAGCCAGGCACAGCCCTCTCTGCTTTCAAGATACATCAGGACCAGGCGCCCTGGCTTATTGTATTCCATCTGGGAAAGAGCCTAAACCAGGTTTCCTGAGACCCAAACAGAGCTTTGAAAGCAAGAGATTTACTCTGCAAAGATGAGTCTACTAACAAACATTGTGCTGGAGCAGCAGCACATAAAATCAAGGCGGTCTGCAAATGCTTTTTTCCCAAGGGAAGGGCAGTAAACACTGTCATGCCAATAGCCTACGGTATCTGATAAGCGCAATCTGGTTCTGTCCCCTCGCCTCACACTTTCCCCAGCCTTAGGTCTTCTGTTCAAAGCCAGCCTCATTCTCCTCCTCAGCAGCCCCCTGACCTCACCAGGCTTGTGTTTGCCTTTAAGTTTTGCTTCTGCTGGAATCTTTCTGCCCTCTGATAAGTGTAAGCCTCTCCATCCCTTTACTTCTTCTGGAATCTTCTTGCCCTTTGATGAGGGTAAGCCCCTCCATCCTTTTGCTTCTTCTGGAATTCTCTTACCCTTTGATAACTGTAAGCCTCCCCGTCCTTTCACATGGCTGGTTCCCTGAGGAAATAGCCCCATATATCCCAGCCCACCAGCCCACCCAGCCCTCAGTATTGTCCTGCCTGGGGCTTTGGCCATATATTGCTTGTGAGCACACTGCTGATCTCCAAATCTCTCTGCTATTCCAGAGGACCAAGAAGACTTGACTGACGAAGGACTGGTGAAAAAGTCTGAAGGAGAAAGGTGAGTCTCTCTGGCTGCTCTCCCAAGCCCAGAGCAAATGGGCTATTGGAATTTTTTGTCTGAGGGTCTTTTCCCCCACGTAATTCCTGATTGCCCACACCCCCAATTCTAACCCTTGGAGCCTGCAGGGATTTGCTCCAACAAGCAGAGCTCCTCTCACCTTGAGACCTGGAAGTTCTCTGCTTTATATCTGGGATGAGAACTAAGACTCCATGAGAAGGGCTCTGGACTGTATCACTCAGGGCTGGCTCCTTTAAGGGAAGGCAGAAGCCCCCTGAAGTGAAGTAAAGTGATTTCCTGGGCTCTTCTTTTTGATTTCTTACTCCTCCCTCAAGAGTTCAACCAAAGATTTGTGCATGGAGTGTGTGTGTGTGTTCCATGGCAGGAGAAGATATAGGACTCTTGCTGCTCATTCCCTTTCCTCTGGAGACACAGAAATGGGTGTCTGTTCCTTGCACTACTGGGAGCAGCCATGGTGCCCCCTGGTGCATCTCTGCCTTCAGCTTGCTCAGAATGTCTTTCACTAACATTGTGGTTAGAAGGAACCATTAAGTGATATCGCTGCCTCCAACTACCTCCCACTCCCCACCTGGTGCCCACAAAAGTCGTGTGTTCAGTTGATGTTTGGTGACATTGCATGTATTAGCAGATAAAGGAAGGTTGAGGTCGTTTGTGACTCAGGGTGCTAGAGTTTCGTTTTGCCAAAGATCAAGGTTTCTTCTCCCCGCCACCCAGTCCTGCTTTTTTTTTTTTTCAGTCCTGCTTTTTGATAACCTGGCAACAGGCAAACTCAGTCACTGCTTTGGAGGGCCCGACCTCAGCACTGGAAAGCGCGTGGTGCGTGAGTGCATGAGGTTGAGCCTCGTAAAACGGGTTTTCTTTGAGATCCTGCCGCAAAACGGATCATGCATTGTGGGTTCAGGCTCCTCACAACCCTGGGAAGAGACTGTTGCCTAGGAGTGGAGGGAAGCCCGTTTCAGACCCAATGTATTAATTATAAATGGTTTTTATCTTGTCATTAAAGAAGATCTGGCAGGCCCGAGACTTGGCAGCCCCTGGATGGCTGTTAGTTCCGTGCTACTGTACTGGCTGGGCAGTTATGAAACTATATCTCTTTTTTAAAAAAATGACCCATCACGTATACCAGCCTCCTCTGCACCCATTAGCCCCATTGGTCTGACTTGATGGTCCAGACTTGGGCCGCTCAGGAACAGGATTTCATTTCTGTCTGCAGCTTCAGGCAGAGCTGTGTGGAGAGATCGGGTTTGCAGGTTTGCGTATGACTCCCCCCAGCCCATCCTCCTTCCCCCCTCCCCCCACGGCATTCCCCGCTGCTGGGACACCACCCTCCCCCCTGCTGGAAGCCAGGCACCAATCTAGTTCCTGTCCTGGTTGTGTTCCCTGCTCTGCCAGGCTTTGCTAAGGGCCACACTGCAAGTTGGGAGTTCCTGATAAGATCCTGGGGCTTGCCTTGCAGGCATTCTTGCATATTAATAGGAGTTTCTGGAGGCCCAAAGCCCCCACCCCATGGGAGCTAGTGAGTTGGGGTGAGAGCTCCCAGGGTATTTTGAACTGATTCTCCATAGAAGACACTGCGACGGTGGAGCTGGGGGCTCAGCACCATGTGAGTGGCGACAGTGCAGTCAATCTGGGGGTGCTCTGGGGTATTGGGAAGACTTGCCCCCGCTTTCTCAGTCACTCTTTCCTGGTGCCTAAAATTCCCACAGGGTCTTCTGATGGCTGAGAGTCTACACTGCAGACTGCAAGTCTTTACCCAATGTTTCTGAAGCTCCAATCAGCTTCTCTTTGATTTATTTTTTATTTTTATTTTTTGGCGGAACCGGGGATTGAACTCAGGCCCTTGCGCTTGCCAGGGAAGTGCTTATTCCACTGAGCCATCACCCCGGCCCCTTCCCTTTGAATTAAATATCTCAAAACCATAATATTCCATTGACACACACAAAAAAACCCCTGGAAATCAAATCTAGACACTGCTTATTGAGTAACTTTCAAAAGTTGAGCATTTTACACTGCTAATTCAGTGCTAATGCTAAGCCCTCATATGATAAGTAGGTACCATTATATCCCCACTTTTCGATAAACAAACTGAGGCTCAGACACATTAATCTTGAGGTCCAGGCACTTTAAAATAGAGACTGGTATACAGCATAGATTTTTAAAGTCAAGCTGTAGAAATATCTGTTTTACAGACCAATATGCAAAAGTAAATCATGTTTCTTTTTTTGGTTTTTCCTTTTTTTTTTTTTTTTGTTCAGACTGTGTCTTGCTGTATAGTCCAGGCTGACCTTGAACTCATGATCCTCATGCCTCAGTGCCCCCCACAGTAACCCCAGCTCTGGGATTACAGGTCTGTGCCCCCAGGCCTGGTGTGGCATGCTTCTACTGTACACATTGCCTGGAGGGGATACGGAGGGCACCTAGGCCCTGCCTGGGACAGCGGCTTTGAAGCTCAGAGGAGAGGTGCGCTCGCAGCGCAGCAAGCCAAGGAAGCCGGGGGAGAGGAGAGCCGCAGTCTGAAAGACTCGCTCAAGGCCATGTAGCTACCAAGGGCAGAGCCCGGCTCAGGCAGGAGCTCGGCCCCCAGCGCGGCTCCCCTCGCTGCTGACAAAGCTGAGCTCTCCGCAACCTCCGCGACCCAAACTGCCCCACCCTTTCCTCATCCCCTGGTTGTCACTTTACAGTCTGGTGGGAGTTGTTTCCCAGGTAGCAACTGTAGGATTGACAATTAGAGGAGTGTGTGCTGAGTACTAACCCGTAGCTGGCTGAGTGAATTCGGGGTTAAACAGACAACTCTGGGGCTTGCGGCAGCCAGTCGTCGCGGGGAACCTTGCTCCCAAGGCTCCCGCAGGCTCTCAGAAACTCAATACTGGCTGCAAGGATGAGTTTCCAGAGCGGTGACTGGCATTTGACAAAGACTGTCCCTCTCCAAAACGGTAAGGTTTGTCTCTTGCAGCTCTCTGGCTTGTTCCTTTCTCTTCCGTGGAAGCGTCAGGCCTGCGCGCTCTCGTGTGCCCCCAAGTGTTGCATCTTCCTTGGGCTCTCGGTGTGTGCATAATAAATCACTCTGCAGGAAAGAACGGCGCAGAGGAGCGCGCGCTCTCTTTTAGCCCTCATTTCAGAAATCAGGAGTCTTAAGACAAAGGAACACATTTCTGATTGTAAAACTCAAACATCAGCCAGCAAGTGGGTGGGTTAATAAAAAGATATAGGGAGAAGGCACCTTTGTGGCACCCCTGAAATCATCCTCCTGGTTTGGAGTGTCAACACTCTCACTTGAAAACCAGCACCTAGAGCCGGGGAAGTCTCACCAACCCTGACACGGTTGGGTGGAAAGGGCATAGGCTCTGGAGCCAGACTGTCTGGGGTCACATTCCAGTTTTGTCACTTACTAGCTCTAAGATTTTATATGTTACTACATGCTTGGTGCGTCAGTTTCCTAAAGCAGGATACTTATAATAGCTAACTCCCCCATTCTTTCAGGGATGAATTTGGAGAGTTGGGCCACATGCAGTCAGTTAGCAGAGTGCCTGACAGGATGGAAGGCTCTTGGGGAATTATCACCTAGTCTTGGCTGTTTTCTCATGTCCCTGAGTTCCCTAGGTCATTTGGGGAAACCCAGTACAATTCTAATTGTTGGGATGTGCCTTGCGCCCAGCCTTGAGCTTCGGGCACTGTGGGAAGCACAGCAGAACTCCCTGGGGGAGGGGCCGCTCTGGAGGAGCCTCCTCAGCAGGATGTCTTAAGGTTCCTCTCCCGAGCCTCATCTGGAAGCCATGTGCAGAGGGCCCAGGCTCTTTTTTACATAGCACAGTAAGGAATTTGAACTCCTGGGCTCTGCAATCAGGCAGGCATATGTCAAGTCTTTCTCTTTGCCTTTTGACTTGGGCAAGGCACACAACTCCTACCTCAGTTTCCTCACCTGGAAAATGGGCCTCATGGTTACATCTTTACAGGTACTCCATTACTAATGTACTACATTGGATTTATAACTATTGCTTTATACAGCCATCTCTTTTGATTGCACAGAGAAAAAGGAGTTATAAAAATACATTTACCTTTAAATATTCCACTTACCAGTGCTATTAAATTATTTCTTCATGCACATTCAAATTATGGTCTAATGTCCTTTAATTTTAGCCTGAAGGATTCACGTTGCCATTTCTTGTAGTGGGGATCCTCTAACAACAAACACACTCATTAATTTTATTGAGAAAGAAGTAGCAATGAGACAGTTTCAAAACAGGTTAGTAGGACACTTGCAATAATTAATACATTGCATATTGTTGTCTTCATAGTAGTTATTCAGAGTACAATTTGCAGACATGATATGCTGTCCAAACACTATTAGTACAA
>NW_004524639.1:1093701-1094874 GCF_000260255.1 Octodon degus
AACAGAAGCAAAAACAAATAGAAGAAATGACAGAAACAATACTTATGTTATAGATTTTCAAAACAGGGATAGCTAATTAACAATGGTTGCTATTTTATCTATTTTTTCATTTTAATAAAAAAAGATAAAATAACAATAACAATGAAACAGTTTCGAGACAGGTTAGTATGACAGTTGCAATAATTAATACATCACATAGTGTTGTCTTCCTAGTAGTTATAGTATAAAATGCACACATGATATCTTGTCTAAACAATATTAGCACAAACCTTTCCTCGAAATGAACAAAGAGAAAGTAGCTGTATATCTATCCTATCTTGTATATACACACATATATATTTTTTCACACACACACAGACAAAACAAAGGTCCTTTATTTATATCCCTTTTTTGTTTTGCTTATTTTTTATTTTAAAGAGAATAAAAAATAAGAAAAAGACGAAAATGATATAGAATTTCAAAACAAGATGATAGCAAATTAACAATGATTATTATATTGCATATAACTATCTTCAAAGTACTTGCTCAGATTATCAGACCTAGACATCCATAAAGAAGGTGTTTCCCTAAAAATGAATGGAGTATGAGATTTCAACGACAACTAACAGCATTATTTTTCACCAGTGATAAAGTTTTAGCTTTTACTTAAAAATTAGAAGTTTGGAAAACTTGAATCTCCACTATGAGATTGATAGTACTCAAGCAGATTTTGGTGCCACTGACTGAGGTATTAACAAATGTGACTTTAAAATTTTTTATTTTGAAGTAACTATAGATTTATAGGAATCTATGAATAACCAAAAATATTAAAGAGACATCACCCAGTTTCCCAAATGCTCATGTCTTGCCTAAATTTATTACAATATAAAACCAGGAAATAGACGTACAATTTGCATAACTTTTTCAGGTTGCACCAATTTTACCTGAGCTCATTTGTTTATATGTGTATAGTTCTGTATAATTTTATGACACCTGTGTATTCATGTTAACCTCACTCTCTCTGCAATTAAGATACAGAATAGTGTTCAATGAGTAGAAAAATTTATACTAATAACGTTTAGACAAAATATCATGTCTGCGTCTTGTACTATAAATAACTACTGCAAAGACAACAATATCAATAATCTGTTCTGAAACTGTCTCATTGCTACTTCTTTCTCAATGAAATTAATA
>NW_004524639.1:1094974-1111766 GCF_000260255.1 Octodon degus
CTGTTCTGAAACTGTCTCATTGCTACTTCTTTCTCAATGAAATTAATACAAAAAATAAAATAAATAGAAAATTTTAAAAGCTACAGAATAGTTCTGTCACTATAAAGAACCCTTATGCTGTCCTGTTTACATAGATTTATATTTTTTAGTAATTTATGTTTATATTCTTTTTGTATTGAGATACCACTCTCATACTTTCCACTTAGCCATAGTTTTTTTTAAATTTTTTGAACATATTTTAAATACCCGATTTATATATACATTTTGAGAAGGTGTTCTCCAGGCAGTTTCTATTAATTGAGGTTTTCCTGGTTTATGGGCTATTTCTTTGCAAATCTCGTAATTTTTGTTGAACACTGGGCCCTTTTAATATTATAAGTGCAGCACTAAAAATAAGACTCTCCTTCCTCTCCAGGGTTTGCTGCTGTTGTCATTTGTTGTAATAGTATTTGTTTGTTTAGTGACATTCTATTTGAACTTCTCACAGAGGTGGTTGATCCTAGATCACAGCTTCAGTTTGCAAAGTATAACTCCCCCTACTGTTTGCTTTGGCTGCCCTGCAGGTCTTTTGATGAAATTTGAGGCCAGTCTTTGGAGGAAGTTATAAATATCAAGCTTGTCTTGATGCTTCTTAGATCTTAGCTCAGCAATCTCTATTCATATAACTCATAAATCATAAGGCCAATCAGCACTCATTATCTAGAAGGAGAAAAAATTAGAAATTTATTTGGCATGAGAGATCTCCCTGTACTCTTCTAAGAGCCTTGAGATGTTCTGCTAAGGAGGATAAGCTGAAACTCAGGAGAACAGAAATCCATAGCACCCAGAAAAGGTGCATGCTTCTACCCTTCCCCTTCCATCCCCTAACTTCCCCACTTTTGAGATTTGAGAACCAACTCCTGAAAACTATAGTTGTCACAGTTCTGGAGTGTGGCCAGGCAGGGACGTCTGTGTGAGCGGCTCTGTCTGTACAGCAAAGAGAGCAACGTCCATGGCTGTCCGTTGGCAAGTAGGGCAGAAGGACCGCACAAGTAGGCTGAAGAATGTGGGGAGCGTGTGTGTCCAGCCCTACAGGGAGGTAAGAGGAGGGGGAGAAAGTGGGAAGGCAGAACAGGCAATGAGAACAAGAGTCTCTGAGTTGGACGCTCCTCGGGCAGCCGAGAGCAAGAGGCAGCTTGCTGTTGCTGAGTTCATATTTTCACCCAGCACATTTTTTAAGTAGAAAAAGTTGAACCTAGAGCCTTGTACATGCTAGGCAATTGCTCTGTCACTGAGCTGTATACCTCCCATTTGGACACAGGGTGTCACTAAGTTGTCTAGTCTGGTTTTGAACTTGTGATCCTCTTGCCTCAGCCACCAAGTAGTTTTTTACTGTTGTTATTTGTGTTTATTAAATTTACCTCAGCCACCAACTTTATATATTCATTCAACAAGTATTTATCAGCTGTCAAGGACTGGGGACACTGAGATAAGACAGAGCCTTATGGTTATGGGGAGACTAATGTATAGAGTATGATGTTATAATGAGAGCAGGACTGGAACCCCAACGAGGGCCCTCACTTTCACCTGGAGTTGGGGCAGGAAGTAGGATTCCACATGGTCTGTGGCAAGTGGTCATTACTGACCCGAACCCACACAAATTTGTCAATTGTTATTAGCAGGAGAACATGTGATGGGGCAGACACCCTAGAGAAAAGAAGCAGTGAACGCAGATAAAAGCCAGAGAGAGTTTCTGGCATATTATAGCACATTCAAAAGTGGAAAAATCACTTTGGAAGGTGGACATAGGGCATAGAGAGGGCTTGAGAAGGAAATGACATGAGAAAGCTAAGTAAGTTCAGATCACAGAATGCCCTGCACGTTGTGAGGAGGCATCTGTGCTTTATCTTAAAGCTCACCAGGGAGGGAGTGAGGATTTCATAGGGGAATGACCTGCACGGCGCAGGAAGGTGGTGGAGAGTGCAACATGAAATCCTGTCATTTGTGACAACATAGATGGACCTGGAGGACATTACATTAAGTGAAATAAGCCAGGTGCAGAAAGACAAGCACTGCATGACTTCACTTATGTGGAATATAAAAAGTTGTTCCCACTGAGGTAAGAGTACAGTGGTGGTCACCAGAGACGGGAGGATTAGGAAGGGGTGAGGCAAGTGTGGTCCATGGGTGGCAGCACATTCTAGTTGGATAGGAGTAAGTTCTGCCATGCTATTGCTCAGTGAGGGGACTGCATCATGATAACATATTCTGCATTTTGCAAACCTAGAAGGACTTTTTAATGTTGTCACCATAAAGACTTGATAAATGTTCAAGAACACAGACATGCAGCTGACACCACCTTCTATATGCATGAATTAAAACATGACATTGGTGGTGGAATTAGCTTAGTGATAGGGCACTCCCACAGCGCGCTCAAGGCCCTGGGTTCCACCCAGCAACACAAAAGCATCACACTGTAGCTCATAAATATGTACAGATGCTGTGTCCATGAAAATAAGATTGGATTTAAGGAAAAGAGTGTAGAATCTATATACTAGTGGTGTTCAGTGTGCAGTCTATACCATTAGCAGTACTGTCACTAGGAACATATTAAAAGTGTAAGTTCTGAGCATCCATCTCAGACCTACTGAAGCAGAACCTAAGAGATGGCACGCTGTCATGTGCGTCCTAAGCTCTTTCTGTGATTCTGATGCCTGCTCAGGTTAAAGAGCTGCTTCTCTCGCCAGACTCCAGGCATTAACCACCCTAGCTCTCTCACTCAGTAACCTGGGACAAAGTCTTTCAGAGCCTCAGTTTTCCACTGTGTAAAATGAGGATTGTAAAGTTGTTAACAGGATTAAGTTCATTAATATGTGTGAAGTGCTTAGAACAATACCCATTCTATAGTAAGCTCTCTATAAATATGAATGTTACTGTCACTCATACTCCTAGGGGTCTGAACATTTTTTAAATCTTATTTATTTATTTATTTATTTGGTACAGGGTCTTGCTACACAGCTTGGACTCATGGTGATCTTCTTGTCTTAGACTTCCCAGCACTGGGATTACACGTGTGTGCCACCGCCAGCGTGGCATGCTGGGACCGGAGACTGAATGGAACCCAGGTCCTTGTGCTTGCCAAGCAGGCGCTTAGACCACCGAGCTATTTCCTCAGCCCTAAACATTTTTTTTTTTTTTGCAGAACCGGGGCTTGAACTCAGACCCTTGCGCTTGCCAGGGAAGCACTTATTCTACCCTAAACATTTTTATATAGCTGGTGGGACCTGGTTTAGTGTTATACCTCTGTCCTTCCCTCACACATTATTTTTTCCAATTAAAAAACCTACTAGATACAGCGGAACCTCAGTGGACAAATGCTTTTGTTTGAGAATAATTTGATTTGCAGACAGAACCATTTGGCAAAGTGTTTTATTTGCAGACTCTGCATCAGGGGGTGAACACAACTGCAGCCCTCTTTTTCTGAATCCTGTAGTGCCTCAGTTCATGGACTCAATTCTTTCCCTGATTTTGGCTGCAAACCAATTGGATGAGAGCTGAACTAAATTTCCCATAAAGTCAACATTGAACCTAACAATTGAATTTGATTCACTTCTCATCCAACTGGTTTGCAACTAGAATGGTGGAAAGAATTGAGTTGTGAACCAAAGAGTCCCTGTAACTATTACAAGCTAGGAGGTTGCTTAAGGAGGTGTTTCACTTGGAAAGTAGTAGCATCATAATGAGAATGAAGGTGCATTCACTGTATAGATGAAACGGAACTCAGGGTACGGCTTTGGGCAAGCCCCTTTCCACATCTTGTCCCCATTGTGTTGTAAGGAAGTTGGAGCAGATGATTCTGTTTTGAGACAAAACAGTATAGTGCATGCTGGCCTTGAACTTGCTACAGGGCTCAGTCTGGCCTCAAGCTCACAGCAGTCCTCCTGCCTCAATCTCTCAAGTGCTGGGCTTACAGGTGTACATCACTATAGTGGGCAGAAGAAACAATTTTTGAGGAAGGTTTTTTTTTTTTCAGAACTGGGGATTGAACTCAGGCCCTTGTGCTTGCCAGGGAAGTGCTTATTCCACTGAGCCATCTCCCCGGCCCTCTGAGGAAGTTGATAGTCAGTAATTCTGCTTGCCTCGAAGTGAGTCAAATGCAGCATTTATTGAGGACTATTCTCACAACTGTCACAGATTCTCACAAGTCCATCAAATAGGTATTATTATTACGCCCAGATTAAAAATAGGAATGTGGAAGCAGAGAGAAGATATGCTTGACCCCAGTGGTCCAGCACTCAAGTGGCAGGGTAAAGATTCAGCCAGGCTGGGGTGACTCTGGTGTCCATGCCTCTTCTTCCAGGTCATAGTGCCTCCTGTGGCGCACAGTGGATTCTTTCAGAGAGATAAATTGGCATGTTCAAGGTCATAAAATTAGGCAAGAGGCAGAGGAAGGGACTAGGTCTAGATTTTCTGACTCCAGGGCCACTGTTTGGTCTACAAATCATGTCCTCAAACAGTGAAGGCTCTCAGAGTGCTAAGCGCTGAATGGATGAATGGCCTGCCTCTTGCTACAGGCTCCAACAATCTCCAATTAAGAGACAACACACAGTCCTGTAATGAACTGCCACATGGCCCAGAGGTCAGCAGGCTCTTGCTGGAGTACTGCCGCAATACCTGGAGGGTCCAAGAGGGCTAGAAATGAACTTTCTTCCCTACCATTGGGTCAGGGGCAGTGACATCCTGGCATTCTTTTTTAAAAAATTTATTTAGGACAGGGTCTACTGGGTAGTGATTCTCTTGTTTTCAACCTCCCAAATGCTGGGATTAAAGGAGCGCCCACTCCCAGTCTTAATTGCCCTCTCAGCATGCCCAGTCTGGCAGGCCTGGGGATGGAACCCCTGGCCCCTGCGTCTGCTTGCAAGTGCTTTAATCTGCTGAGCTATTTAGCCAGCCCTTGACATTTTTTTTTAAACAAGTAGATTACGTTGAGATTCTCCCCACCTGGTGATCTTCAGAACTGGGATGTGTACATTGGGGTGCAGAAAGAAACTATTAGAACTTCCTTTTCTTTTGCCTGCTTATCATGTCTTTTTAAATTTCAATATTCTGGATATACTTCGTAATGTGGAACACACACATGCAAAGCTGACCCAGGAATACCTGTTTCTAATTTATAACCATAAATGCTCATTTAATTTTTAATTCTGTATGTGCTATATACTGTCCAAAATTATTGTACTAGTATCTAATATATTGATGTAATTTGTAAACTGTAAATATATGCAAACATAAAATCATAAATATATTAACTTGCATATGCATAAATATTTGGTCATATACTCAAAAACATTTTTCTAAATAGGAATGTGCAATAGATACCACGGAGGCCTGCCTACATGTTGGTAGGGCAGCAAGCTCAGCATTGGAATGGAATTGCCATGAATGTGGCTGACAAGTCAGTGAAAAAGTTAGGGTTGATGACTTAGCTGAGAACAGCTAGTGTGTGGTCCAGTATTGGGGGTCCATCCAAACAGTTTTGTTCCATCCACAAAGGAATGTTATCTCACGACTTCAAATGATGTTGAGAAAAACATTTACAATGACATGGAAAGGTGATCTTATAATTGTAGAGTACAATAGTTTGTAATTAAAACGGGATGATTCATATTTCTATTAAAAGAAAAAGTAACCTTCAGAACTCATATATAGAGGCATAGAAAAAGAGTAGGGAGAAATAGCCCAACAAACTCAGTGTGGTGGTGCAATCGCAGGTATTTTTCTTTTTCCCTTTTGCAGCTATCTTTGTTTTCTAAAACTTCTCCAAGAAACTGATATTGACTTGTAATCAGAAAAAAATACATTTTGTTTGGTGGTGCTGGGGATAAAGCGCTCTACCACTCAACTGTGCCCCTAGCCCCAGAAAGACTCTTCTCTAGAAGAAAACAAAATAAGCACTTGCCCTTGAGAAAGACGTAAGTAAGCACACTTCTGCTGCAAGGGGCGGAGCCACAGGCAAGTGGACGTGCTCTGCTCAACGCTGCTCCTGGGCTAGGATGCTCAGGGCCTTATCACGCAGGCCCACAGTGAGGGCGCTAGGGGAGGAAGGCTTGCACCGCTTCCCTTATCTTATGGACACTGTGACTCATACAGACTCGGTGATCTTCAAAGGTGTTTTCTGCCTGAGAATCCCCTAAGACTCTTTAACTTTTTCTTTTGTTTTGAAGTAATTTTAGATTTATATGAAAGTAGGAAAAGAGTGCCAAGTTCCTCTAACACCTTCATCCATTTTTCCCTAATATGCACTAACTTAGACATAGCTCAGCTCTCTAGTCTCAGCCCAGAAGTTAGCACTGGTGTGATAATATTAACGAAGCCATACAATGTATTCAGATTTGCTCAGTCTTTCTACTAATGTTCTTTCTGTATTCCAGAAACTTAACTCAAGATCCCAACAGCATTAGTTGCTTTGCTTTCTCAGTCTTCACCAATCGGTGACAGCTCCTTTGTCTGTCTTTGTCTTTCATGATGTATAAAATTGATCCCAGGGCCTTCACACTGAGATATATCCCCAGCCCTTTATTTTAATTAATTAATTAATTAATTTTTGAGAGAAGAGCTTGTTTTCAGTGTTTGTCTTTTTGAGATAGGATCTCACTATGCAGTTCAAGTTGGCCTTGAACTCACTTTGTTGCCCAGCCTGGCCTCGAACACCTAGTGATCCTCTTGCCTCAGCCTCCAAGTGCTGGGATTTCAGGAGTTACTATGTTGCTCACGCTGGGCTTGAACTGGCACTGACATTCTTTTAAAGATACAGATCAGTAGCTAAATTACAATGAGTTGCTCAGTTTAGGATTAGATTGAGGTTAATGCATTTTTGACATAAATATCAAGGAAATATCATGCCCTTCTCAGTGCTCCTTAACCTTTTAATAACTATACCTCCTTCAATATTTTATTGCATAATTTTAAATCATATATATTGATGTTTGCAAAAATGTTATTTTCAATCTATTAAAATATCAGCATTTAAAATAAAATTGAAAATAGGCATTGTGGTTTGTGTCTATAATCCTAACAGGTAGCCTCAGGCAGGAGGATCACAAGGGTGAGTCCCACCTGGGCAATTTGGAGAGAACTTGTCTCAACATAAAAAAAAAATTTCCAAAGGCTGAGGATATAGCTTAGTAGTAGAGTGGCCCTGGACTCAGTTTCCCATTATTGAAAAAAAAAATAAATAGGTAAATAAATAAGTAAAATTGGTCCTCAGATTTACTTTTTAAAATACATTTAGTTACTCTATATACCAAAGAGTATATACTTTTAGAGGTTACTATTACCATTTGTTAGCATACACACAGGGTCGTTTTAAGCATTGAATTTCCTATTGTTTGAATCTATATTTTTAGCCCACTTTCTTTGAAGGTTTTTATCTTAAGGTAATATATTTTTATACCTACATGACTTATAATGCACTCCCTATCAGACTTATTTGTAATAACAATATGCTTATAAATTAAAATTGTCTTTCTTTCTTTCTTTTTTTGGCAGCACTGGGGATCAAACTTGGGACCTTGTGTTTGCCAGGCAGGCACTTGTGCCCCTGAGCTATATCTCCAGCCCTAAAATTGTTTTATTTTCTAGGTCATTAAACACTAACATTAAAAATTATTACAATTATTATATACAGTGGTCAAACAACATCAACACAGTAAATTTTTTGAAACTATTAGTTGCAAAAAGTAAATTTTAATGTTTAAATGTATGTATTAATGAAGTGAGTAGGGTTCTTTTCCCCCGTAGAACTCTGTCTTTGTTACTTTTCTGGTTACTGAGACAAAATACCTGACTCCCAAAGCTAAAGGAGGAAAGGTTTATTTTAGTTCAGTTTGTAGAGATTTCAGTGCCTGGTCGGCTGGCTCCAAGACAAGGCAACATGCCAGAGAGGCATCCCAGAGCAGAAAACCATACATGGTGTGGCAAGAAGATGCCAGCAAAGCAGCAAGCATCAGCAGACCCTAGATCCAACCTGCTTATTAAAGCCCCACCCAAATAAGAGCACATGAGACTTTGGGGGGCATCTAGATACAAGTCATAAGAGCATCTATGGATGAATACTTCTTATTGCTAGAAAGAAACGCTACTGGAATCAATTACATGTCAAGTATTTTCTCTAAATAAGGGCTAAGAAAACATTTTTATCTAAATAAAAGAAGAATCAAAAAGCATTATGAAAGGGTCATTAAATAACTCTGTGAGCACCCAAAATCAGAGCGAAGGGGGAAAGAAGGAAAGGAAAAGAAAAATAATGATAAAAAAGGATAAAATGGAAGCAAAGTTTTGTAAGTAAGGAAGGGAACAGGGGTTAAAGCAAGGGGTGGGAAATAGGAAAAAAAAGAATCAAGATTGATCATGTGCAGGTATAAATTCCCTATGATGAATGTGATCGTTATGTATATCTAAGTTGTACCAATAAATTTTATTAAAAATAGTAATTTCCCAACAAAAATAACTTTTTTCTGTTTTTATTGAAATATGATTCGTATACCATAATGTGTACTCTTTTTAACTACAAAATTCACAATTCAGTATTTTAATATTTTCAAAAGCTTGTGCAATCATCGCTACTATCAAATTCCAAGATATTTTTATCACCCTAAAAAGAAACTCCTTACACTTGAGTATTTTCCATGCCACCTGGATCTATCTTGGTAACCACTTCTGTCTCTATCTCTATAGATTTGCCTACTCTAACCACTTTCAGAAATAAAACATACAATAACAAAATACCAGACTGGGTAAAGTAGGAAGAACAGATATTTATTTCTTACAATTCCGAAAGGAGGGAAGTTCAAGGAGCCACAGCTGGTGAGGGCCCTCGTGCTGTGTCATAACATGGCAGAAGAGAGTGAGCAAAAGAGAGACCAAGGCAGAGACACAGTGGGAAAGAAGCTTGCAACAAATGGATTCTCATGATAATGACGCCAAAAGTTAAAAAAGGAAAGGTTCATTTCAGTTCAGTTAGTAGAGAATTCAGTCCCCAGTTGGCTAGCTCCAAGGTAGAGCGACATGTCAGAGTGGCATGTCAGAGGAGCAGCACTCAGAGGGGAAACAGTCTGTGGCATGGCAGGAAGAAGGCAGTGAAGCAGCAAGCAGCAGCCAAACAACCTGCCTTTCCCTTTTATACCATTCAGGATACAAGACTTCTATTTGGTGCCTCCCACTACTGCAATAGAGATTTTAATTGGGCTATTCATGAATACAGAGCCTGGATGACCTAATGGCCCAGTGAAGATCCCCCTCTCAATACTGTTGCAATTGCAATCACATTTCAACAACAGCAGTGTCCTTTTGTGTCTGACCTATTTCATTTAGCATACTGTATTCAAGGTTTATCCAAGTTGCACGTAAACCAATACTTCATTACTTTTTAGAGCTGAATAGTACTCCATCATATTGATGCATCAAATTTTCTTTATCCATTCATCTGTTGAACGTTTGAATTATTTCCACCTTTAGTGCTACTATGGACATTCACTTACAAGTCTTTGGGTGGACATAATGCTTTCATGTATCTCAGAATAGAATTTTTGAGTCATATGATAATTTGTTTTTCATCTTTTGAGGAAGTAACAGGCTGTTTTCCAAAATACTTGCATTCTTTTTCATGCCCACCAGCAGGTTGTGAGGCTCCAGTTTTTCCATATCCTTGGTAATATTTGTTATTAATCTATCTTTTTGGTTATATCCATCCTACTAGATAGGAAGTATTACTTCATTATGGTTTTGACTTGCATTCCTTTTACAGCTAATATTATTAAACATCTTTTCATGTATCTATTGGCCATTTGCATATGTTCTTTAGAGAAATGCCTATTGAGATCCTTTCCCCAATTTTATTGGGTTTATTTTTTCACCATTGAATTGTGAGAATTTTGTATATATTCTAAATACAAGTCCATTATCAGATAAATGATTTGTAAATATTTTCTCCTCTTGCACATATTGTCATTTCATATCCTGGGTGGTAAAATTTTCAGTATAAGTGTTTGGCCCTTTTGTGGTCCAATATATCCCTTCTTGTCTTCTGTGGCTTGTGCTATTTTGTATTTTATTTATGAATCTCTTACCTAATCCAAGATACTGAATATATTCACCTAAGTTTTCTTCTAGGAATTTTAGTTTTTATAAGTTTAGCTGGGGGCTGGGGAGATGGCTCAATAGAACAAGCGCTTCCTGGCAAGCGCAAGGGCCTGAGTTTAATCCCCAGTTCTGCCAAACAAAAAACAAAAGAAAACAAAAAAAGTTGCCTTTCCATATGAATTGTAAGATCAACATGCCAATTTCTGCAAGAGAGGCTAGCTGAGATTTTGTTAAAAGTTTTCACTGAATCTGTTTATCATAATCAGGAGAATACTGTCATCTTAACAATATTTGCTCTTCTAGTCCATGAAGGATTTTCATTTATTATGGCCTCTAATCTTTTTGTAATTTTCAGTGTATGATCTTACACTTCTTAGTTAAATTAATTTCTAAGTATTTTATTCTTTTATCATAAATATAATTATTTTCAAATTGTCCATTGTTAATATATAGCAATGTAATTAATGGCTGTATTTTCTTTTCTTGCTGAGCTTTATTATTAGTTCTGATTTTTTTGTTTAGCATTCAGGATTTTCTTTGTATAAGATCATGCCATCTACAAGTAATGATATTTTTACTGCTTCCTTTCCAATCTGAATTCCTCTCATTTTTTTCCTTACCTTACTGCTATGATTAGAACCTCCAAAATAATGTTTATTAGAAGTGATGAAAGTGGATATCCTTGTTTTGTTGTTAATCTAGGGGGAAATGTTTCGGTCTTATCCTATTAAATTTGATGCTCATTGTGAGTTTTTCATAGATGTTCTTAATCAAGTTGAAAAAGTTACTTTCTCTTCCTAGCTTGTTGTATTTTATTTTTTTTTATTTATTCATTTTTTTTAGCAGAACCAGGGATTGAACTCAGTCCCTTGTGCTTGCCAGAGAAGCACTTATTCTACTGAGCCATATCCCCCGCTCCGCTTGTTGCATTTTATATCATGAAGCCATATTGGATTTGTTCAAATGTTCATTCTGAGTCTATTGAGATGAATATGTGATTTTTGTCCTTCATTCTGTTTACGTGGTATATTGCATTGACTGAATTTCTTTTGTTGAACCAACCTCACATTCTTGGGGAAAATACTATTTGATCCTCTTTTTTTTTTTTTTTTTGGAAACAGGGATTGAATTCAGGCCCCTGCGCTTGCCAGGGAAGTGCTTATTCCACTGAGCCATCTCCCTGGCCCCCTATTTGATCCTTATGCATAATCCTTTTTATATGTTGTTGGATTCAGTTTCCTGATCTTGTATTACTGTGACACAATACACATAACAAAATTCACCATTTGAGCTATGTTGAATTGGCATTTCATTATCAATTATTGTGCAGAAATCAGTACTTTGTAACTCCATAACATTTTCATCACAACAAAAGAAATCCCATTCATATTAAGCAGACATTTCCCCATCTCCTCTCCCTTGAACTCTGCTTGCTTCCTGTTCATATGAATTTACCAAAGCTGAATGTTTTTCAGTGCTGGGGCTTGAATTTGTAGGCTCAAGTGATCTTCCTGCCTCAACCTCCCAAGTGGCTGGGACTATAGGTACATAACACTGTGCCTGGCTCGTATTAAACTTTTTAGAGTTTTAATGTCTATATTCAAAAAGGATATTCATAGTTTTGTTCCAAGTGTCAGGTGAAAAAGAACTAGATAAATCCTCCCTATTTAGAAAATAGCTATCACAAATTTTTTATCCATAAGCAGCTTGTTAAGAAGGTTCTAGCCTTTATGTCAAATGTAGTGATTCAGGGGTGTTGTTTTAGTACCTCTAGTATAAGAGAAGGAAGTGGGCAGATAGACCAGAAGGCGCGCCATCACCTTGTTTTCCCCTTCCCTTCCACTGATGGATCAGAACAACTGTTAGACAAGGGCTGCCTCAGCATTGCCCTGAGTGAAATGTAAACACTTGCCTCCCTGTCTTCTAAATCCCTTTCTGTTGCTCTGTCCAGCCCTTGGTGGCCTCAGGTAGTCAAGTCTTAGGATATCCCTGGGGTCTCTGTCTCCCTGGGTGGGGTGGGGTTCCTCAGGCCCTGGGACTAGTCTCAAAACTCATTCCTTATTAGATGGCCTTAGCTGACGCCTTACTAACTTGCCAGATGAAATCTGCTTATTTGAGGCACATATTGTTTGCTAAGGCCTCTATGCAATTTTCTGACTGTGAAGAATACCAATTACCAAAGTTATATTTAAAAAAGTAATCTGCTGAAGGCCAAGTTGGAGGTATTTCTGTAGAGTAGGATGCTGTGTGTGTAACACAAATGGGAAAGTTCGCTATGTGGTGACTCTAGCTGAGGGCATGGGGAGTGCAAGGTGAGAACTCCACCCTCACAGGACAGTCTGCCTTATACTTCATGGGTAGCTAATTCTCTGGAGATCCTTGGCTAGAGATTTATGGGGATTCTTCTCAGCTCTTACGTCTTCAGAGCCCACGATTTGTGCACACTCAAGGTGATGTCACAGGACTATTTTCCGGACCTTTTTTTTTTTTTGTGGAACCTAGGATTGAACTCAGGCCCTTGCACTTGCAGGGGAGCGCTTAGTCCACTGAGCCATCACCCCGGCCCCAGTATTTTCAGATAGAGAATTTAAGACTGCTTTTGACCTCTTGTGCCTTGTGTTCCCAGTTGAACTCAAACTTTCCAAGATGAGTTCATTTACTTCTAGTCAAAATCTCCCTTTCTTGGGGCTGGTGAGATGGCTCAGTGGTCTAAAGCACCTACTTAGAACAAGCTTAGCAAAGCACAGGGACTGCGGTTCAATCCCCCAGCACCACATGCCAGCCAGCCCCGCCCCCTGGTGAGCTGAGCTGGCCACACACACACACACACACACACACACACAAATAATTTTTAAAAATTTAAAAATAAAAAATAAAAAACCAAAATCTCCCTTTCTTGGCTCAGTTTCTAATTACACATGACCTGTAAATCCTCCTGACCATGAGGCACCAGTTGATCAAAAATATAACACATTTTAGGTGGGGCCCATTGGCTGACATTGCCTTTGAAATTCAAATAATGTTGGAAATCAATGTAATATTGTTCACGTGACATCAAATCTCACATGTTTGACATACAATATATGACATTGGACAAACTGAAGTACATAGTGAAGAGGCTGTTCTACTTACAGATCCAAAGACTCCACTTAGGAATAATAGCAGGGGGCAACTGTTCACTGGAGTCTGCTTCTCCACTGACAGCAATTCAGATTGGCGAGGTGTTTGGTAAAGAATCAGAATGCTATTTCCAGCCCTTATGCAAGTGATAGATTCTTTGGATGGTTTAGTAGGCAGGCAACCCTTAACCTGGCAGCTTGGGTCTGTTGCCTTAAATTGGTGCACAAGAGAAAAGCCAACATTTTACTGAGAACTTACTTTGAGTCAGGCATTGGCTAAGTGTATTACATGCATTATCTCATTTTAATTCACTTGATGGTGTTGTTCTTACTTTATAGACATGGAAACTCAGGCCAAGGAAAGGTAAGTAAATTTACCAAAGTCAAATTGGCAGAACTGAGACTGGAACTCCAGCCTTTCTGAATCCTGAGAACTTCTTAACCATTACACTACACCAATTTGTTCATTCACTGAAGTATTTAATCAGTGCTAATTATGTGTTAGCACATCCTAGATCCTGTGGATACAGGCATAAGATCTTCACCTAGTGGAACGTGATGCTGTGTGGGCACCATGAAGGATGCCCTCTGGGGGTTGATGGCATAACGGTGAGTGACACCTCCATTTGCTGTCAGGATGAAGACTCTCAGAACTGTGGGAACCCCATAGTGAAGCACAAGGAGTATGGGGAAAACTAAGCTATTAGGTAACAGGGCAATAATAGAGTTTGAGTTCAACACGACAGGGCTCTGTGTGCTTAGTATAAGCTGTGACCTATGCTCTAGTGCTTGAGGTAGATAACATGCCTCATTGATCTCAATAACTCTGAAGGTCAATCATGCAGGGCTCTCCTAACTTTTTCAAGCTCCCCACCTCTGCCTGACTCTTTGCCATTAGCAGCTGGATGTGTGAAGTTCGTGGCTCCCTACCCTGGGGGCAGATCACAGGTGGGGCTGAGCTCACCCTTCCTATGGATCAAAGGACACCTGGGCCCACTTGCTTGTGAGTGTGACCCAGGGGAGCCAGAAAGGAAGGAGAAGGAGGGGACTAGGGCAGGCTGGAGCCAAGCCGTGATTGATTGGCTTGTTTTGCTCTTGTGCTTCTGTTTACCCAGCTGGGCCTGCTTCTGCCCAGAGTACCGGCATGTTCATGGCCACTCTGGCCAGTCTTTGGGGCAGTGCCAGAGAGAACTGTGGACATAGCCAGCTTCTGGCAACACTGAGGTAGAGGTTTTATGGCTGCATTTTCCTGCTCCATTGGGCCTTTTCTCTCCTCCAGAGATACCTCTCCAACACAAAACCCAATCTCAGTCACAAAATTACTCAGGTTTCCTTTCCCCTAGTGGAATCTTGTGTCACTCAGGCATCTAAGTCACCAACAGGTAAACATCCTCCAACAGCCTGTACCAGAAGTTTTCCAGCATTTTAAATGCTGGACATTTCTGTAATTAATCAATGCATTCATAATAGCTAAGAGTAGAGCGCCTCAGGAGAGGAACTGGGACACACAACTTATGTAAAAATGTGAAAGAACACAAAGCAAGGCCCTTGTCTTCTATGTCAGTATTTTTGCTGCTAATGGATTAAGTTAAAACAAATTCTAGCATCTTAGTAATGCTGTTAGCCTGGTTTAAAAAGCAATAAGAATCTTGGAACCCCCAAAAGTAGAGTGATTTCAGAACTTGTGTGTATGTGTGTGTGTGTCTGTGTGTGTTTGTGTGTGTGTCTGTGTGTGTGAAGGGATGTGGGTAGGCAGAATTTGGGGATTTAAAGGGCCCTTCTGGGCACATGTGGTCAATGGTTTGTTGGTGTTTAGATTCACCTCTACTTTTCTTAAAAGCCAACTGAAACACAAACTAAACAGAAGCAGGTAGTAACTGGTGGCAAAGGGCCCCTGGGCTTTGGACAGACACTAGAGTGGGTGGTTTAAGTTTTTTTTAAAAAAATTAAACAAGACTCAGTGGGTTTTAAAATCCTAGCCCTGCTACTTATTTGACCTTGGGCAAGTGGCTCAGCTTGTCTAAGTCTCCCTATAACCTTCTGTAAAATGGGAATAATACCAAATATCTTGTTAGGAAGTTTGAATATGAAAAAGTATGCTCTGAGCTTAGCAACTGATCTGTGTAATAAGTGTATACAGGGTGTGTGATGGTCAAAGATGAGGACTGTGGAGAGCAGAGGATGGGGCACTTGAGAGTTTCAGCGCTTTGAACATTCATTCCCAGTGGTTTCATAGTTCATGTGAAAGTTTAGAAGGCGGAAACAACCCAAATATCCATCGATGGATGACTCAGTAAAGCAAGTGTGATGGTAAATACAATGGAATACTTTTCAGCCTTAGAAAGGAAGAAAATTCTGATACATACTATAACACAAATGAACCACAGTGACATTATACTGAGTAAAATAAGCCAGTCAGAAAAAGCCAAACAATGTCAGTGGACCCTTGTGCTATGAGCATTCTGACATAAGAACAACTTGGATTATGGCCACAATTTTAATGTTAACCTATGACCAAAGTCTTGAGTTATGAGCCAAGTGCCAGCTTCCTATACTTCCATTAGGTCTCAGATACAGATTTAAACCTTAGAGAATTCTGGAAGGAACATTACAATATCCTTTCCTATACGGGGTTGAGAAATCCAGGGCCTATGCTAGAATTCCTGCTGCTCCTGTGGTTCCTGAACTCAGGTGGGTCTACACAGACAAGGTCCACGTGTACAGGGTTCAGATGGTCCAGGGAAGAGGTTGTGGAGACAGACAGACAGACCCACCTCTGGAACCTCCTCTCCAGGGAAATCAGGCAGGTGCAACTGGGTGAGAAAGGATAGCCTGGAGGGGCCCTGTGGAGCCTGGAAGGAGTGGGATTGGAGGAAGAGGAGAGGCTGGTCCCATCCACTCTGCCTTGGAAGTGGTGGGAGGTTGAGCTGATTGCATTTATGAATCTGCAATTTTTACCTCTGCCTGACTTTATATCCTTAGAGAGTTCTGGAAGGAACATTACAATATCTTTTCTTGTATGGGGTTGAGAAACCCTGCGCCAGTGTCTCTCGAAGGACTCCACCAATAGATTAATTCACTAATGAGGTGAGAGCCTTCAGGATCTAGTCACTATCTCAATGTCCCACCTCTGGACATGGCTTCAGTGGACACTGAGTCTTCAACACATGAGTCTTTGGGAGATAGTTTCTTCTGCCGTGAGGTTTCTGCCTTACTACAGGCATAAGAGCACTGAGCCAGCTGTCCATGGACTGAAACTCCTGTAACTATAATTCAAAATAAGTCCATTTTCTTGGATATTTTGTCACAGCAATAGAAAGCTAAGACAAATGGTAAGTAGTAGACTTTTTGTTATGTATGTTAGGCAAAATTTAAAAATGAACTTGAGTTTAGAAATTCATTGGATTAGGGGGTCTACATATGAGAAAAACTCTTAACAGACCAGTGCCGTAGTGGAAGCCTGGCTGAGATTCTATTTTCCACACTATGAGAGAGCATTCAATTTCCTTAAAGGAGAGAGAGCGAGAGAGAGAGAGAGAGAGAGAGAGAGAGAG
>NW_004524639.1:1111866-1133982 GCF_000260255.1 Octodon degus
AGAGAGAGAGACAGAGAGAGAGACAGAGAGAGAGACAGAGAGAGAGACAGAGAGAGAGACAGAGAGAGACAGAGAGAGATAGAGACAGAGACAGAGAGAGACAGAGAGACAGAGAGAAACAGAGAGAGACAGGAGGTTTCTGAGCAAGGAAGAAGAATAGGCTCTATCCTTAGGCTATCTATGTTCACCTCCAATGATCCCTGAAGCCCACTTGGACCAGGCTGGGAGGCCACAGCCTTCTAAGAAGAAAGGAAGAGGTAATTGGGGCCCGCCTGAGGTAAAAATTGCAGATTCATAAATGCAATCAGCTCAACTTCCCACCACTTCCAAGGCAGAGTGGGTGGGACCAGCCTCTCCTCTTCCTCCAATCCCACTCCTTCCAGGCTCCACAGGGCCCCTCGAGGCTGTCCTTTCTCACTCAGTTGCGCCTGCCTGATTTCCCTGGAGAGGAGGTTCCAGAGGTGGGTCTGTCTGTCTGTCTCCACAACCTCTTCCCTGGACCATCTGGACCCTGTACACGTGGACCTTGTCTGTGTAGACCCACTTGAGTCCAGGAACGACAGGAGCCGCAGGAATCCTAGCATAGGCACGGAGGTAATTAGGCACGTCTTCTCTACTCCTGAAGTAATGTTTATTTATCTTTCAAATTCTGCCAACCAAAATGGCTTGGGCTGTGATTTACCATCACACCATTATGTCATACTTCTTACAACTTTTATGACCAAGAAAGACTCCAGGCACAGTAGCCATATTATGTCCCAGTGAACCCCTGCCCAAATTAAGTCACTGTTTCTGGTTCCTGTCGCTGGTCAAAAATGACATCCCAGAGTAATTGCTGTTTTAGGAGCACATTTTAAAGCAAATGCAAAAAAATAATGAATGTACCTATTTTCTGACCAAAATTTGCTTCTGTCTTTTTACCCTCTTCTGGCAAGCATGCTTTATGTTTATTTAAACAACACTTAATAAAAGTATACAGCTGCAAAGCATCTTACTACTCTATGGATTTTGGTCAAGAAAATTGCCCATAATCACAAGTGACTTTACTATTCATAATATAAAATTATTTTTTGTCAATGCATGGCATGGTTAAGTGCACAAATGTTACAAAAGAAATATAGGGCTTCTCTGAGGTTGTGAGCATTGTGTTGTTTGTTTATAAATCTATTTATTGATTCAGTCAAATAAACTTTTGGGAGCACTTAGGAGAAATCAAGTGTAGAGGTATGAGACCCTGTGGCTGGAAGGTCATTGATATGACAAAGGTAGCCATTGTCAATCACAATTGATGTGTTGTGATTGGTTATAAGGTGTGACACAAGTAATTGGTGACTGATTATGTGCCAATGTTGCTGAGTAATTTAGTTATGAATTGGAGTGAATTCAAGATTATCCTAATAATAAGTGGGTTGCTCTTGCTTGGATTGCAGTGTATCTTATTGAGAGTTAGAGAAAAAAACACAATGAATAACTTGCATGTTAAGAATCATGCGTTCCCCAAATACACTTATGAGAGTTTATTAATGAATGTGAATATCTCCTATCCATTGAATCATGATTTGGAATTGTCCAAGTGAACTCCAAAGTGTGTATTTTGTGGGAGAATGGAGCAGGGTAGGTACAGATTTTCAGAGCTTAAGTAAACCCTTTCAGCAAGATTGGACCCCAAATTTCGTGGGCATAATTGTCATTGACATCACAGAACTATTGGTTGTTTATCAGGTATCAGTATATCCCCAAGTGATCTTAATGAAAAGTGAGAGGTTATTTTGAAGAAAATAGTTACTGTCAACCTGCGCTTGTGATTTTAGGGTGTTCGTGAGTTCTACTTTGCAAGATCAAGTACTTTGAACATTAGCTGTATTTCATGTTGAGTTCCTTAGGAATGAAAATATAACCCCAGAGGCAGTTTCCAAGTTAGACTTTATGGGGATATTGTATTATAGACCACATATATGTAACTTGGAAAACAGATGGACCTTCTCTGTCATGAGTCAAGCTAGAGAAGGCCTTACTAGTAATGAGCTTGATACGCTATCTCCAGGGGGCAGCCAGAGAGGGCGTGGGGACTGCTGGGGGAGAGAGAAGGACTACTTAGGTTGCCTTATGTTTCCAGCATAAAATGTATTTCCGTTACAACCGAGATTTAGATGTAAATAGAAACGGTAATCAGCTTGGCATCCTGATTGGAAGGGAACTAGAAATATTTCCCTGCCCTTGAAGCTACTCCCCAAGCCCTGCTTGATTTCCTTAGACTGTATTAGACATTGTGGTGGAATCATTTCTTGCTTAAAAAATTATGCTTTGTTCTGTTTACCTATTTTTTTCTCTTTTTTCCAGCGTATGCTTGGGGAAAGGAGGATGATTCTTTTATAGCTAAGCAGCACATTCAGAAATAAGTTGGAAGCATGCTAGACTTGTTATTAAGGAGACCAATTGTAGGAGAGACAACCTCGGTAATTAATCAGTGAGCATCCAGCAGCCAAATATATGATGGGAGGGAGGAGGCCCTTTCCTTGGAGAGAGGGAAAATGACTACTCCCTTCTGATTGAAAAAGCACCGTCCCAGCCCTTCTGGCTGCTGACATGCAGATGTACATCTGGCTGTAATCTCTCACTCCCTGCTAGCCTTTGCCAAGCTGTGTGGAACAGAAATGCAGTTTCTCCCCCAGATAAAGAGACAGAGAGCAATTGAAGACTTAGATAGTTAACATGCTGAGCACTGGCTAGGAGAAGGAACACGCCCACAGCAATAGAAAGACTCACTTGAAAACTGAAGAAAGATTGGAGCAATTTAAACAACTGGCAGCGTGTACTTGGGTGAAGGGAGCAGGAGCCTCAAAGCCATGGACAAGCCTTGATGCTCTGCAGAGGAGCTAAGAAATATGTACATGGTGTTAATCTGCTCTAGCCTGATGCGCAAGATAGAAGAGAAGCTTGATAACACTTGGAGGGATTGATTTGCACTTAGATGTCTGCATGTCTACAACTCTGACTAGGTTTTATTTTATGTGGTGATGCTTTAAGTGCACTTTTATTTATAAAACACAAAAGCATGACAGAGTGGAAAATATGCTCTGTTCCCTCTCGCTGAGCTGTTTAACTCAAGGGAAACTATCTTTGGGTCAGCCTGGTGGCCGCTTACCCAAACTGCAGGAAGGGCACTAAGAGGAAAATGACACCCTTGGAATTCTTGCCTTGGAAACCCTCACTTCCTAAGCAAGCACGGACATCACACCACAGTTCCTGTGCTTTGGATTCACTATTGCAGAAGTTTTTTTTATATTGTTTTACTCTTTTTTGAGACAGGGTTTTGCTGTGTAGCCAAGGCTGTCTTTGAACTTGGAGCAATCCCCCTGCCTCAGCCTCCTACCCAGCTTCACTGTTGCATAGTAATTTCAAAATGAAAATGGTAAGCACCTTCCTGGCAAGTGCAAGATCCTGAGTTCAATCCCTGGTACTAAAAAAAGAAAATGAAATTGGAAATGCTTCTGCAAAAGTCCCATAGAAACTTGCTATGCTATTGGTATGCAAACCAGGCATACAAAGCTGTGTTTAGCTTGTCTGCATTTTTTTGTCTTTCTTTTTAAAAATCTTGTATTTATGTATTCATTCGGTACAGGGTCTCTACACAGCTCAGACTCTTAGTGATCCTCCTGTTTTCAGTCTCATCGGCGCTGGGATTGCAGAGGTGCACCACCACGCCCAGACGCAGTGGCCAGCTCAGTGTACCCTGGGAGCGGGGCCAGCGCAGCATGCGTGCCCTGGGATCAAACCCCAGTTCCCTCACTTGCTAAAGCAGGTGCTTAGTCTGCTGAGATATCTTGCTGGCCCAATTAATTAATTGTAAAAGGAAAGGTTAAAGCTCCTTTTATCATCCATCTCCAGTCAAATTTCATTAATTTGATATGTTTTCTTCCAGGCCAAGAATAATACATGGTGTAGTTTTGCATATTTAAAAAAACCTCAATATATATTCTTGAGACCCATCCATGTAGGTGCATATTGATCTGGTTCATTCTGACTGTTCAGCTGCAGCTTTGAGACCACTCAGAACACATGTAACTTATTCTTTCCCCAATTGATGGATCTTAAGGTTGTTTCTAGTATATTTTAGAAACAAACAACTCGCAGTGAACAGGAGCGTTCGTGCCTGGTTGTGCGGCGAATGGGAGTTCTCCAGAGTGCACGCTTCCTGGAAGGTAGGAATGGTGGGTTAAAGAGGACATGCCCTGTCAGTATGAGTATTGGCAGATGGTTTTCCAGTGGAGCTCTGCCAAATAACAGTCCCACCGTTGATGCATGAGTTGTTGTGGTACCATCACACTCGCAATGCTAGACTTTTAACTTTTGCCAATCTGTTTGCTGTTGGTGGTGTTTATTTCCCTAAGTACTGGTGAGGAGGAATATTTTTCTATGTACTTATAGACCATGCCAATTTCTCATTCCAGCTGTTGTGTTCTTTGCCCATTTTGACTTGAAGATTGGTTATCTTTTAGAAACTGACTTGTAGTGTACTAGTGCTCCCTTATCCAAGAGAGACACATTCCAGTACCCCCAGTGGTGCCCCAAACCCCAGATAGTCCTGAACTCTACAGAACTTTTTCATACTATCAATCTTTTTTTTTTCACTAAACAAAATAATATGAATTTCACAGTATTTGTTGTATTGCATAGTGTTGTCTTCAAATTAGTTGTTCATATTACCAGATGTAGGTCATATTATAGATCTTAGCAGCCTCAGCATGTGATTGCTTCTTCTTTCCTTATGAAATATGGAACTTTATCTGGGCACGGGGGTGTACGCCTATAGTGCCAGCATTCTGTAGGCTGAGGTGGGAGGATTGCTGAGATTAATGTCAGGCGTACTGTACATATTATGATGCTCAATACGGTCACTTTTATCTTTCATTTTAGTTAAAATTTGTGAGTTTTGAGTGCATGATTAATTTCTCCCTATTATACGATGATAAAGGTATTCTATTATTGTATCAAAATGTTTTAAAACTTTACTTTAATTCACTTTGAGTGGATTTGAAGACATCTAGTTGTATCTTTTTCCACATAATTTTAACACCATTTACTCAGTAATTTATACCATACCCCATGATTTATAATCAATTTCTGTCCTATATTTAGTTCTCGTAGATATGACTGGTTTGGTTTCCGTCCTTTTTATATTCTAGTAGTCTATTGTATATCCATCATCTAATAGTACAGTGTTTTAACTGCTGTAAATTATACTTGGCCTTGGCAATGTGCCCCTCGTCAATCTTCTCCAAAATTGTCTTGATTATTCTTGATGTATAACTCTTTTGTCTAAATCCTACTGTCTGTATAAATTAGCTAGTTAACCTCTGAAACAAATCTTATGATTTGGTTGAAATTGGATAGAATTCACAGAACAATTTGAAGAGAATCACTGTCTATGATGAGTCTTCTTTGTACGAACGTGATAGAGCCCTCACATGTGAACTTTTTATTTCAGTACAGCTTAGATTCTCAAGAAGATGAAAATGCAACAAAGACGAGTACCTTACACCTTTTTCTTCCTGATTATATCTTTTTTTTAAAGAATAACTGAAAGACTACTTTTTTAAAAATTTATTTATTATTATTTGTGTGTGTGTGTGTGTGTGTGTGTGTGTGTGGCCAGCTCAGCCCACCAGGGGGCGGGGCTGGCTGGCATGTGGTGCTGGGGGATTGAACCGCGGTCCCTGTGCTTTGCCAAGCTTGTTCTAAGTAGGTGCATTAGACCACTGAGCCATCTCACCAGCCCCCATTTCTGCTTTAAGAAGCTGTACAGTATTTCCTGATTATATCTTACAAAACCTGTTTGTACAGTGCAATATCAAAGCCAGGAATATGACACTGATACAGTGTGCGTGCATAGCTCTCTGCCATTTTATTGCATGTGTAGATTTGTGTAACTACCTTCGTAGTTAAGTCACAGAAATATTCTGTCACCAGAAAACAGTCCTCATGCTGCTTTTACAGTTCCACCATCCCACCCCATCTGGAACTTTCAGGAAACACGAATCTATACTCCATTTCTATAATTTTGCCATTTCAAGAATATTATATGAAGGGAATCATATCATGTACAACTTTTGGAAATGATCTTTTCCATTCATTTTAATCCCTTGGAGATTCGAATTTGAACTTTTTGAATTGCTCAGGAGTAGATCATACTGTGTGTGCACTGTAGTTTATTCAACCATTTACATTGAGGGACATTTTGGTTGTTTCCACTTGACCATTTCTTACCTGATTGTGGGTCACTTACACACTTTTTTTGGGATTTCCTTTTCACTTATTGACAGAGTCTTTACTGTATCCCTTTTTTTAACAGTCGCTCTAGGCTTCCAGTATACATTCATAACTCATCACAGTCTACTAATGTTATCATTTTACCTTTTTGAATAAATTGTAAAAACTTTTCCTGCTTTATATTCCTTTTCCTCCCTAGTTTATAACTTATCACAAATATTTCTTTTACGTACATTATCCTATCAGGCAATGTTTTCCTTTTAGCTTTCAACGATCAACCATAATTTACAAAAGTCAAGAGAAGAAAAAAGCCTATTATAGTTACCCATAATTTTTGCGCTTTCTTTGCTCCTTCCTTCACGATGCTCCAGGATGCTTCCTATCACTCCTTTCTGTTTGGAGCACTTCCTTTAGCATCCTTTAGAGTCTGATGTGCTAGTGCTAAGTTCTTTTAGTTTGCCTTTATCTAAGAATGTCTTAAATTCCCTTTTATTCCTAGATGATATTTTTGCTGGATGTAGAGTTCTGTGTTGTAAGCTCTTTTCTGTTAGCACTTGAAAAATGACATACTACTTCCTGGAAGCCTCCATAAATCCTGATGAGCAATCCACAATCACTTGGATTATTCTTCCTTTATAGATAAGGTGTACTTTCTCTCTGGCTGCTGTCAGGATTCCCCCTCCTCTTTTTTAAATTCATAAATTTGACTAGGCTGTGCTTTAACCTAAATTTATATGAGTTCATCCTATTTAGGATTTACTCAGCTTCTTGAATCGATAGGTTTATGACCTTTGCAAAATTTGAGAAGATTTCAGCCATTGATTATCTCTTCTAATACTTTTTATCCCTGTCTTTTTCCTCTTATTTTACTCTGGGAATCTTTTGTCACAGTACCACAGGTTTCTGACTCTCTGTTCATATAATGTTTTAGGCTATTTTTTCTCAAATATTTGTATGGGGTAAATTTTATTTTTCCATCTTCAAGTTTGGAGGTTCTTTTCACTGCCTCCTCCATTGTGCTATTGAACATACCCACTGAGTTGTTATTGTTTTATGATTTTAGTTCTGAGTTTTCCGGTTGGTTTTTCTTTGCATCATTTATATATATATATATATATATATATATATATATATATATATATATTACCCATTCTGTCAGGTGTGATTGCAATTACTTCTTCAATGTTTAATGTCTGTTATCTCAATCTTGACATACATCGGTTATTTTTTATTCAAGTTGAGATTGTCCTGGTTTGGGGTATTACAACTGATTTTGATGAAATATTTGACATTATTGTATCATGAGGCTCTAGATCTAATTTAAATGTCCTATGTTAGCAGACCTCTGACCTGCTCCAGTGGTGGGTGAAGGGACAGCCCTTCATCACTGTCAGCTAGTGGTGGAAGTTCAGGCTCCCCATAAGGCCTTCAACGTCCCTGAGGGGCAGAAGCAGCTGATTTTACTTCCAGCTGCTCACTTTGCCCTCTTTGACACCAGACTCACTAGATAGTTGGAGGGACGGAGGACCCCTCCTTATGGACGGAGCCTTCCCACTCAGCCTTTGCCTGCGTGAGGAGAAGTGGGGATCCAATATTTTGTGGGAGTGTTTGGATGAAATACACAGCTTCCACTGTTAAAAGTTTTCTGTCTTGGTAGGTTGTTCATTTTCTGATACTTTGGCTAAACAGGACAGACCTTTTTTTGGGTCCATGCTTGTTGGTGTTTCTGAGATGCCAGCTTCCCCAGCACCGAGCCTGGGATACATTAGACTAAAAGAAAACAAGGAACCATCACTATGTTTCCTCATTCCCAAAGTCCCTGGAGTCTGCCTTCTTTTCTCTGTCAGAGGCTTTTTATGTTCATTTTATATATAATTGTAATGGAAAAACTACATATATGTAATTGTGAAGGTCTTTAGCTGTATTTGGTATGTTTTTCAAATTTTGCATATTTTTCTTCATAACAGTCTTACCCAACTATTGTTGGGGGTAACCAGACTGTTGGCGATGACTGAATGAATGAAAGCAGTCATCACTTTGTCGTGGGCATCAGGAAGTACCTAAGATAGTAGCTTAAAAGATGTTTGTTTCTTTTTTTTTTATGGAACTGGGGATTGAACTCAGATCCCCGAGCTTGCCAGGCAAGCGCTTATTCCACTGAGTCATCTCCCCAGCCCCAGATGTTTGTTTTTTGAGGTTACTCATACCAGTCACACTCCTAGCTCCTTGCTAGTCACATGTATGGCAAATAATGCCCCACCTTTTAAAATTGCATATGCTAATTGGTTATTTCTGGTGTATGGGACATTGATTTTTCATGTTAATGTATTCAGCTCCTTTGTTGAATGTTCTTGTTAGTCTAGTAGTGTCTGGGTACTCTTGCATTTTTTTTCTCTTTCACTTACAATGTAGGAATCATATCATCTACAAGAATTGATTTTTGGGCCCATGGAGATAGCTCAGTAGAATAAGCACTTGCCTGGCAAGCACAAGGTCCTGAGTTCAATCACCAGTACCAAAAAAACAAAAAGAATGGATTTTTTTTCTTCTTTTCCTATCTATCAATCACTTGTCTATTTATCTCTCTATCTACATTTATCTCATTTATTTTCCCATACATTACATTTGCTGAGTCTTAATTTAATAGTCAAACAGAAATAATAATGACAGCGGCAGTGAGGCCTTTATGAAAAAAAGATATCATTTTGTGAAAATCATACAAAAAACTGCTTAAATCCCTGACTACTGTGTATAAAATCAACATAAAAAAAAACTAAGACAGACACAGAAAAGAGAACAGACTCTCTGGGACCTTGAGAACTGAGAAAATATTGCTACTTTTTTCTGAATTTGAAGTAAATTCTTATTCTCTCATATCATTATGTATAATATTTATAGGTTCTTGTTCATACTTTTATCATATTAAAGGAATTTCTATTCACTGCTAATTTTCCACTATTTTTTGTTGTTGGATGTGACTTTTTATTGTTTCTTTTTCATTGTCAGTAATAACAGTATCCAGCAAATGTTTCTTTTTTATTTTTTAAAGATTACAGAATATTAAAAAAGCACTAGAAGTGATACAATATTTCATTAAGCAAAGTAATAGGAATTAAACAATGTTTGCTGCATTACATAATGTTTTCTTCAAATTAGTTGTTTAGGTTACCATTTATAAACCTACAAAATTGGTTTAAAAAGAAAGCAAAACAACAAAAAAGTGATAAGAAATTAAAAAGAAAAGCATAAAGTATTAACTGTTCCTTTCAAAAGACCAGCAGAAATCAGCAGTACAGTAATGCAAACTATCCTGCATATATACATAAATATATTTTTCCCTTCTTTCTTTTGTCCTTTTCCATGCCCCTATTGTTCCTTCCCAATAAACAAACTCTTTTCATTTCACAATATTTATTGTACCTTTCAGATTTTATTTACTCTTTCAGGTTTTCACACTAGCGAGACAATATGATGTTTGCACATGTGGGTCTGATCTATTTTAATTACCAATACAGTCTTTAGCTGCATCTATTTATCTACAAAAGCCTCAAATTTATATTTTTTTATAACTGAGTAATACTCCATTCTCTAAAAATATCACATCTTTTTCATCCATTCCTCAGTTGATGGGCATTTGGGCTGTTTCCAAGATTTAGGTATGAAAATCACTCTGCTATAAACATGGGTAGAAAGTCCTCAAGAACCTGGGATTGGAGGCCCCATTCAAGCCAGCTATTTCCCTCCAAGGAAGGTATTTTACAGGATTTTAAAAAACTATTTGAGTGTTTTATCTTTTTTTCCATATATGTGGGAATCATTTTTTTCTCATTTTTAATCTGTTTGTGTAGTGAATTACATGAGTAGATTTTTTCAAATGAGAAACCATCCTGTATCCCTGTGATATACTTTGCATGGTAATATACATATGTGATTTGCATTCATAATATTTTATTTCAAAATTTTGTATCTACAGTCACAGGAGAGTTTGAGCAATATTTTTCTTTCTTATACTGTGTCTGAAGCTGGAATCAAATTATAGTAGCCTTTTTTTTTGGCAGAACCAAGGTTGAGCTCAGGCCATTGCATTTGCCAAAAAAGTACTTATTCTACTGAGCCATCTCCTCAGCTCCTATAGTAGACTTATGAAATGAGTGTAAGAATTCTTTTCTGTTATTCACTTGATTGAATAGTGATTATTTCATCCACTTTCAAATTTATTAGTATAGGGTTATGTATAACATTTTAAGATTCTTTTTTTAGTATTTATTTATTTATTTATTTTCATAATTTTATTGATAAACAGATAGCAATAAGACAGTTTCAAATCAAATCGGTAGGACAGTTTCAATAACCAACACACTGCATACATTCTTCTTAGTGGTTAATTGCTGTACAAGATGCGGACTTGAGATCCTATTTACAAACACCATTAGAACAAATCATTCTATTCATTAAGAGAATGTAACTATATATCTATTCTAACCACTTTGAATACATAGATACAAAATGGACATTCATCTGTATACCCCTTTTTTTCTAAGTTCCGTTATTTGAATATTATAAGTGCGTAAACTCAGCAAAATATTCTAAGAGAGTCCAGTAGCCCATAATAGCATTGGGACTTCTGTTTAACTGGCAATGTCAGAAATTGTTGACTTGAGTCTCCTACAGCTTAACATAACAGCATGGCTTTACTTCTTATATTTCTTTTTTATACTTTTCTGCTGGATGGTTAAGACCAAGGTAAAGCAGGACCTATGCAACAAGAGTTGTAGCTTTTGGGTCTGAGGTCATTTTAAGATTCTTATATCTTCAGTGTCTCTATTGCCAGATAAAATTTGGGTTATTACATAATCTCATTTAAGTATCCCTTTTAATGGACCAATGAAACCTCCTTAACCCTAATGATATTTTGCTATGAAGTTTTAAAATCTGATGTAAGTATAGCTATACAACTTTTTTGGGGGGGTAATATCTGCCTATTTAATGAATTTTTCTTTTTGAAGTTTCTGTGGAATATTGCAGAGTGCCACTGTGTATGCATGTTTCCTAAAATCATAATTAAGCTAATATTAATATGTTTGTATTTATTGTGAATTCAGTTAAGTTTATTTTTTGATTTGTCTTTATGTATTTAGGACAGGGTCTATAGGGTGTACAGAGTGTCACTACAAAGATGGGACTCATAGTGATCCACCTGTTTTCAGCCTCCCAAGTGCTGGGATTACAGGCAAGTGCCACCACAGCCAGTCTCAATTGCCATCTCAGTGCTCCCTGGGGGCGGGGCCGGCACAGCACACCAGGGATTGAACCCCGGCCCCTGCACTCTGCCTAAGCAGGAGCTTTAGTTTGCTGAGCTATTTGGCCATCCCTTTGATTTTTTCTTATATTCTACTATTATGTTTTGCATTTCTTCTTTGTACCTGTCTCCCTGCCTTTATTGGATTTATTAAATTTTTATCTTTCCTGTATCCTTCCAAATTTTTGGAAATTGAATTTCTGTTCTGTTTTTGTTTTTTGGTTTTTTTTGGTATTTATTTATTTATTTATTTATGTATTTTAGAACAGGGTCTACAGGGTTTCACTGCGTAGATCAAACTCATAGTGATTCTCCTGTTTTCAGCCTCCCAAACTCTGGGATTACAGGCGCACGCCAACACGCCCAGTCTCAATCACCATCTCAGCACACCCCGAAGGCAGGGCTGGCACAGCAGGCCTGGGGTTCAAACCCGAGCCATTGCATCTGCCTAAGCAGGCACTTTAATCTGCTGAGCTATTTGGCTGGCCCTGAATTCCTGTTCTTTAGTTATTATCCTTAAATTTTTGTATGTACTCACTGTCTAGATAAAATTACAAGTTAGTTGCTATTTCTATTCATCGCTTGGATAAAATAAAGTCTATGCTTTTATTTCAGCTTTCTACTTTATATTTTAGTTTTTATTAATAAAAACTGTATTTACTTAGAAGCATTCAGAATGTCAACAAAGCAGTTGCAACTTTTTTTTGCAATTACAGAGCGGTATTCAGTTAACAGAACAATTATTTCATGTAAGCTGCATCAGAGACAACTAAAGATGAAAAACTACCGTCCCCATATATAACTAATTTGTGCTGTGCACCAACAAGAACCTGCTTTAAATTTCCATGCCAATTTACCACCCCCATACTGTACCAGGCAAGGTTAGTAGCTACTGAAAATACCACCAGGACAGGGCTATGCAAAGACACATTTGGTAGTGTGTTAACTATACAGAAAAAGACACTGTGCAGTTTAAAAACAAATCTTACACAGCCTTACATTTCATTTTTTTTCTTCAAAAGGTGTGAGCTGTGTACAGGGAAGTTAAATGATTTATAGACAAGAAAAAAAAACTGCGCTGGAACCAACTTATTCTTCATGATCCTCCTCATCCTCTTCATCTTCTTCCTCCTCTTCATTCTCCTCCTCCTCTTCCTCTTCCTTCTTTTTCTTCCTTTTTTCAGCCTTCACGACTCCCTTTTTTGCTGCATCAGGTTTTCCTTTAGCCCGGTAGGCAGCGAAGCCCTTTTCATACTTTTCCTTCAGCTTGACAGCCTTCTTCTCGTATGGCTGCTTGTCATCTGCTGCAGTATTATTCCACATTTCTCCAAGTTTCTTTGAGACATCACCAATGGAGAGGCCAGGATGTGCTCCTTTGATTTTGGGTGATACTCAGAACAGAACAAGAAGAAGGCCAAAGGAGGCCTCTTGGGTGCATTGGGATCCTTGAAATTTTGTTTCTCCTTTAGGAGGCATATAAGTTCTCATTTCTCTTTCATGACAAGCTTTGTCCGCCTTGGCCATGTCTTCAAATTTTCCTTTTTCTTTAGCAGATATAGTCTTTCACCTCTCTAAGCACTTCTTAGAAAACTCTGAGAAGTTAATGGCATCATCTGACTGCTTCTTCTTGTGCTCCTCTCTGCAAGTTTGCACAAAGAATGCATATGATGACATCTTGCCTCTCAGCTTCTTAGGATCTCCTTTGCCCATGTTTACTTGTTTTCCTCAGCAAGGTACAGAGTTGCCCAGTGCTCCTCTGGCTCTCACTTGTCCCAGTGTTGCCACTCTCTGCTTTATATTTTATTTTTTTAAATAATTTTATTGAGAAACTAATAGCAATGAGACAGTTTGAAAACTGATCAGTAGGACAGTTTCAATAATTAATACATTGCATATTGTTGTCTTAGTGGCTATTCATTGTACAAGATGCAGACATGATATCCTGTCCACAAACACTATTAGAACAAATCTCTTTATTCATTGAATTAAGAGAATTCGCTTTATATTTTAAATATGACATTTGGGCAATATTTTGGTGCCACCTTACTCTTCAATAAGTTCCAAAGTGGTCATTATATATTTACTGTTATTGGGAATTTTTTTTTAGACCGAATCTCACTATGCAATTCAGACTGACTTTGAGCTCACTTTGTAGCACAGACTGGTCTCCAGCTCACAAAATCTTCCTGCCTCAGCCTCCTAAGTGCTGGGATGAGAGGCATCTGCCACCATGCTTGGCCTTCTTTTTGGGATTTTTATATTGTTTTTTTCCATAATTTTGTTGAGAAACAAATAGCAATGAGACAGTTTCAAACCAAATTGGTAGGACAGTTTCAGTAATTAACACATTGCATACATTCTTCCTATTTATATTGTTTTAAAAGACATTTTTATTGAGATGTCAGTCACCAAAATTTCATCCCAAAGTGAGCCCCATTTTTGTAATTGAAACCTATAAATTTGCCAAGTTTTTCACTCCTTTCTTTTATGATATGAACCCCAGTCTTTTATTCTGGATTCATTTCCTTCTTGACACATTTCTCAAGTAGTTTTTTTTTTTTTGTAACATCTGTGGAAACTCTCTTGGTCTTTGTTTGAAAAGGTTTTAATTGTCTTAAATTGTGAATGATAATTCAAAACTTAATAAAATTTTATGTTTATGAGTATTTACTCTTGTAAATACTATGCCTTTGTCTTCTGAGCACTATTGTTGCTAATGGGAAGGCTGTTGATTATTATCTCTTATTGGTGTAGTCCATCAGTGTTTAAATGTAGTCTGTCTTTTCTCTTGGGTTATCTTACAAATGTTTTGGTTTCACCAGGATGTGTCTGGATTATTTTTATTCATCTTGTGACTCTGGCTTCTTCAATCTGAGTTCCTACTGCCTTACATAGAGTGCACTCATTGTGTTCAAATAAAGTTTCATTTTTTTTTTCAAAAAGTAAATCAGGATCTAAAGAAACTGTTTTAATCACTCTCCTCTTCGCTAAGACACAGCACCCCACACCCACAACTTAAAGGAGAAGAGGTTTCTTGTAGCTCCATAACCCACTGGCTCCAAGGCAGGAAGTGTAACAGAGGGTACAGTGGAGGAACAGCTGCTTGTGGCATGATACCCAGGGAGCAAAGTCAAGGGAAGAGCCAGGAAAAGAGAGAAACCCTTCCAGATCACACCCCCAGTGAGCGCATCTTCAGTCCAGACCCCTCCTGCTAACAGCAAGTCAGCTTTTCAGCCAATTGTTTTTCCCAACACCCCTCTTATGAGTGCATAAGGCTCTGGGGGGCATCTAGATATAAACCATAACACTTTCTTGTTTCACAGAAATATGTTAGATATAGACCGTAACACACCCTAACCAAAACACACCTTTTTTTTGGTATTTTAGGGAAGCGTCTACAGAGTGTTCAGGGTCTCACTACTAGATCAGACTCGTAGTGAACCACCTGTTTATAGCCTCCCAAGAACTAGGATTACAGGCACCCACCACCACGTCAGTCTCAATTGCTGTCTCAGTGCGCCCTGGGGGGGCGGGTGGAGCCTGCATGGCAGGCCTGGGAATCGAACCCCCGGTCCCTGCGCCTGCTTGCAGGTGCTTTAATCTGCTGAGCTATTTGGCCGGCCCTAAAACAAGCATTTTTTTTCAGAACTGGGACCAGGGATTGAACTCAGGCCCTTACACTACTCTACTGAGCCATCTCCCCAGTCCCTAAAACACGCCTTCTAATCCATATTTTCCTAGTCTTTCAGAGTTGCCTTGCCTATACATATTCAACACCTTTTATCTTTTTTTGAGGTTTATCTGTTTTATTTTTATTCTTGTTTTATTTTAAAGAGAATAAAAAATAAGAGAAAAACAAATGAAAACAATACAGAATTTCAGAGCATGATGATAGAGAATTACCCGGGCTTGTTATATTGTATACTGTTATCTTCAAAATAGTTGTCCAGGTTGCCAAATATAGACATGAAAAACTTATCAAACAATTAAGTATTAACTGTCCCTTTCAATAAACCAATAGAAATTAGTACAATTATCTTAGCTATCTTGTGTAAATATACAATTCTTTCTTTCTTTCTTTTTTCCTTTCTTTTCTCCTTTCCCCTATCCCAATTTTTTCTTTATGAGCAGTTTCTTTCCCTTTCACAGTATCTATTATACCTTTCAGATTTTATTTATTCTTTTAAGTTCTTATACTAGAAAGACAATATGATGTTTACACATGTGGGCCTGATTTATTTCACTTATGAGTATGGTCTCTAGTTGCATCCATTTACCTAGAAAAGGCCCAAGTTTATCTTTCTTTATAGCTGAGTAATACTTCATTGAATAAAAATACCACATTCTTTTCTAACAACAAACACTGAGCCTAGACTTTAATTCTTACTAATATACAAAGTATTTTGCATGGATTAATGTAAATCAAATTCTCAGGTATACAAATACTGTGTAAATCAAGAGAAGAATTGCATCTTTTTAAAATTAAAACATGTTGAAATTTTGTTTACTTTTAAATTTACTTTCCTCTATCACAGTCTTTTGTAATTGATCAAAAACTGGGCTGCCAGAATGGGATGAGAGGGAGTGTGCAGTAACCATAAAGGGTGAAGAGTGCTTGCAAAAGAAGAAACCTAACAGCCCTTCTCTCAAAAGTTCTGGAGAGTAGATTTCCTGTCTTTCGTCCCTTCTTTCACTCTAGATTAGAAAAAAAATTGAAAGAAAATGTCTATTTCCGACCACTTTCTTCATTTCAGAGTAGAGAAGAGCAGGATGAGGCTACCATCTTCATTCCAACAAATCAAGTGGCAGTATGTTGATCAGTTTTCTCTCTGAGCTTCCTGGTTTACCAGAAGGCTGAATCCCACTCCTAAGTACAGTTTAGCACTAAGTACAAAGGATAAGGCCAGCTGGTTCTTTCTATGGGATTCTTTTTCTGCCTCTTCTGTGAAGAGTTCCTTCAGGGCACATGTCCTGTCTAAATTACAATTTTATCAACTATTTTAAACAGTATGGTTTTCTATATCTTTTTTTTTGTTTTATTGTTTTTCCCATAATTTTATTGAGAGACATATAGCAATGAGACAGTTTCAAACCAAATTGGTAGGACAGCTTCAATGATTAACACACTGCATACATTCCTTCCAGTGGTTAATTGCTGTACAAGATGTGGACATGATATCCTATTTACAAACACTATTAGAACAAATCCCTCTATTCATTAAGTGAATGTAACTATATATCTATCCTAACCATTTTGAATACACAGAAACAAAATGGATATTCATCTGTATCTTCTTTTTGTTTAGTTCCATCATTTGAATATTAAAGGTGTGTTAACTCAGCAAAATATCTAAAAGAGTCCAGTAGTCCATAATAGTATTGGGTCTTCCGCTTGACTGGCAATGTCAGAAATTGTTGACCTGAGTCCCCTACAGCTCAACATAACAGCATGGCTTTACTTCTTATACTTCGTTTTTATACTTTTCTGCTGGATGGTTAAGACCAAGGTAAAGCAGGACCTATGCAACAAGAGTTGTAGCTTTTGGGTTTGATAAGGTCAGTGAAATCCCCTCAGGATTTATCCTGAGATCCTGTACCTCAGATTAAGAATTGCATCTTTTATTACAAAAATTTACCAAGAGTTTGTCTGTATTTTGGAAAATCTCATCACCAGTGGCAACATAGCTTGTGATTTGAGCTACCACACCTCACAACTGTATTGGGCTGCACTGGTACTCATCCTATTTGTGGCGATTCTAGGCATTTACAATGGCACCTCAGTTCACAAATTTAATTCTTTCTGCAATTCTGGTTGCAAAACAAAGTGGACAAGAACCACATCAAGTTTCCCCATAAGGTCAACATTGAAACTAACCACTGAATTTGATTCAGTTCTCATCCATCTTTGCAACCAGAATCATGCAAGGAATTAAGTTTGTGAGCCAAGGTACCACTGAAAAATACCACATCATCTTTATCCATTCCTCAGTTGATGGGCATGTGGGTTATTTCCAAGATTTAGCTATGACAAATTGTGCTGCTATCAACATGGGTGCATACATATCACTGTGGTTTGATATTTTCAGTTCATCTGGAAAAATACCCAGGAGGGGGATATCTGGGTGAATTAGACCTCAGCCTAGTTTTTTAAGGAATATCCACGCTGATATTTACAGTGGCTGAACACCTTGTTTCTGTTATCATATTCTTCTCAAGTTTTTCTGAAGAATTCAACTTTTATTTAAAAAATCTTCATCTTCACACTCAATCATCTACGTAGAGAGTATTTCCTTAAATTTCATAGCTCAACTGTCATAATATTAGAGATAAACAACTGGCTCTTAGTAAATAGACACCTTTTCCCTCCCAATACTGGGGGTTATACAAGTTATCTGGTATGAGTAAAATTGCATGGCTGAATTAAGAAATGGATTACTGACCTCCAGCATTTATAATTTTGTGCAGTATATTTTGTAAGAGCCATTGGAATAGTTGATTAACCAGGACAGTAAGTAGATATTAGATATTTTTAAAAGCTTCCACTGTTGTTGGGTACCTACTATGGGTGAAGCACTGATTTTAAATATTAGAGATACATGGATGAAGAAGGTAGAGAAGGATTTACCTCTCATGGATTGAGAGATTAAACAAGTCAATAAATAAATAAAGCCAGACATGGGGCTGCATAACTGCAACCCCCACTACTCAGAAGACTGAAGCAGGAGGATGGCAAATTCGAGCACAACCTGGGGAAGTTAATGAAAACTTGTCTTGAAATAAAAACTTTGACAAAGGTCTCAGGATGTATCCTAGAAGGAGGAGTGCTTTCTTAGCACTTGTGAGGCCCTAGATTCAATCCCCAGGACCACGAAACAAACAAGTGTCTTTAGATAATCATAAGTACTATGAAGGCAAAAAAAGCAATGGAAAAAGTGGGTAACAGGTATGGAGACTATCGTATATGAGACAAAGACCTCTCTAGTCAGTGATACATAAGCTACAATATGAAAAAAAGAGGCAGACACCTGAAAATCAAGAAGGAGAGAGTTTTGGACAAAGGCAGTATTCCTGGCCTGAGGCAGGGATGAGTTTAATCTGTTTAAACAATAGAAAGCAAAAAAAAAAAAAAAAGTATTGGGCCGGGGAGATGGCTCAGTGAAATAAGCACTTCCCTGGCAAGTGCAAGGGCCTGAGTTCAATTCCTGGTTCCGGAAAAAAAAAACCACAATAGAAAGGTCAGTGTGGTTGATATGCAACTAGTAAAAGGAAGGCTATGTAAGATGAGACAAAACAATTAGAGGATTGGGTGAAACAATGATTCTTAGATGTGTAATCAATTTTTATACAATCTCAAGTGTGATTTAAAATTAAGAACTATAAGCAGGAGTAAAAAGATATGATTTACATCTTTAAAAGAGACCTTCGGCTACTGTGTAGAGAGAGGACTGTCAAGGGGCAATGGGAAAGCTGAGGGCCAAATTAAGAGACTCTTAGTCTGCTTGTGCTGCTCTAACGAAATAACTTAGACTGAGAAATTGATAAAGAACATAGACTTATTGCTCACAGAATGAAGTCTAAGGCAGGGTATCCAAGAGCAAGGAGCTGGCAGGTTTCCTGTCTGGTGAAGGCCAAGCTCTGCTTCCAATGTGCAACTTTGTTGCTCTGTCTTCCAGAAGGGGAGAACATGATTATATCCTGTCAGAATACTATATCATTATGAGATGGAAGGGCAGAAGAAATGAAAAGAAATGAACTCCTTCATCAAACCCATTTACGAGTGCACTTAAGCCCATTCACGACTTAGTCACTTAAAGGCCACACCTCTCAATATTCTGTTGGACTAGTCATTACTTCTCAATGGAGCCGTGGAGGGTACACATACATTGAAGTCATGGCAAGGGCTAAGGCAGTAGCCTGGCTGAGAGATAGGAGTGGCTGGAATAAATAATAATAAGCAAATGCAGCAGTAAACATACAGAGAAAGGTAGAGATCTGTTATAGTTTGTGTGTTGATGGACCCTACAACCTCATGGAGTCATGGAGGGGCAGGCTTTTCAGAGCCATCAGAATCTACAGTTTGTGATTGGTTCATTGCCTAGTGCTGGGTTAGTGATGTGAGCGCTACAGCATCCTAGAGAAGGTAGGCCTGCATGCAAGAAAAGGGTGGGCAGAGGTTTCCTTCTCCCTTTTTGTCTCTTGTTGCTTTTGCTGTCTTCTGCCACCTTGAATTGTTGCCCTCTGCCACACCCTCTGCCTTGAAGTTAGCTCATTATGGACTGAAACCTCCACAAACTATGAGCTAAATAAACTTTTCTCCTTTAACTTTGGATGTTGAATATTTGTCTCAGCAATGAGAGAAGAGTAACTAAGACAAGAGTTAAAATATGTTTTGGAGACAATTTTGATAAAAAATCAATAAATTCCAATGCATGAGAACTGAGGGTAAAGAAAATAGCTGCAACCAGGTTAAGGCCTTATTTAGGCCTGAGTAACTGTGTGGGAGATCAGACAAGAATATACTTCAAGGGGCTGGGGAGATGGCTCAGTGGAATAAGCACTTCCCTGGCAAGCGCAATGGCCTGAGTTCAATCCCCGGTTCTGCAAGAAGAAGAAAAAAAAAAGAATATACTTCAAGAGTAAAGAGTATGACGTTTTAGTCACATTGTATTTGGGATTCTATGACAGATATCCAAGAATATATTTTAAGAAAATAGTACAGGGGCTCGCAAGATAGCTCAATGAACTAAAGTGCCTTCTGAGGCAAGCACGGGACTGCAGTTCGATCCCTGACACCACATGCCACGCCAGCCCAGCTCCCAGGGGAGGTTGAGACAGCCACAGATTCTGGGTGCAGTGGCATATACCTGCAATCCCAGTGCTGGGAGGCTGAAAGCAGGAGGATCACTAAGTATCCAAGCTGCACAGTGAGACCCTGTAACAATCAAATACAATTAAGAAATAAAGGAAGACATTGTTATTTCTTTCTCTATAAAAATATTTTTTAAAAAATTTTAAAAAAGAAAGAAAGATAGAAAATATTGTGATTCATGAGTCTAGAGCTCAAGGAAAGAGGCTAAGATTATAGATATAGATTTGTGGTCATTAACATATAGATAATATTTAAAGGCATGGGATTCTTTAAGATCATCTAGAGTCCATCGAAGCTAGAAAAGAGGAAGGAGAACTCACTTAAGCTATTTGAATATTTATGAATCGAATAAAAGAGGGATCTGGGAGAGGGAGAGTGATGGCACACACCTGTAATCCCAGCACAGGAGAGGCTGAGGCAGGAGGATTCCTGCGAGTTAGAGGCCTTCCTGGGCTACAAAGTGAGTTTGATGCCAACATAAACTGTACAGAGAAACCCTGTCTCAAAAAGACAAAAAAAAAAAAAGTAAAGAAGGGAAAGACAGCAAAAGAGAATAAGAATACACAGTAGGTGAAGAGTAAAACTAGGAATTGATCCTCAAAGGATGATTAATGGTAAAGATATGAATGTACAAGTAGATTCATCACAGTATAGTTGTCCCTCAGTACCAATAGTCAGTTGGTTCCAGAACTCCCTGCAGATGCCAAGCTCCACGGATACTCAAGTCTCTTCTACAAAATAGGGTAATATTTGTATTCAATCAACCCACAGCCTCTCATATACTTAATCTCTAGATGATTTCTAGGATTGAATACAATGAGAATTCTATGTAAGCAGTTGGGAAAACATTATTGTTTAGGAAATAGTGACCAAAACTTCTATACATGTTCAGTGTAAATACAACCATTGTAGGTCTAGTACAGTCATGGTGAACCTTTAGAGCCTTAAATGATACAAACATCCTGCTGTGGCATATGTGTCATATGTCTGCTACCACTGACTTAATATATAATATCTATCAGCAACAACATACTTTTCTTCTTTTTCCCATAATTTTATTGATAAACAAATAGCGGTGAGACAGTTTCAAATCAAATTGGTAGGACAGTTTCAATAATTAACACATTGCACACATTCCTTCCAGTGGTTAATTGCTGTACAAGATGCAGACATGGTATCCTATTTACAAACACCATTAGAGCAAATCACTCTATTTATTAAAAGAATGTAACTATATATCTATCCCATCCACTTTGAATACACAGATACAAAATGGACATTCATCTGTATGGCCTTTTTTGGTTAAGTTCCATTATTTGAATATTATAGGGGTGTAAACTCAGCAAAATATTCTAAAAGAGGTCAGTAGTCCATAATAGTATTGGGTCTTGCGCTTGAATGACAATGTCAGAAATTGTTTGTTTGTTTGGCTTTTTTTTTTTTTTTTTTTTTTAGCAGAACCAGGGATTGAACTCAGGCCGTTGTGCTTGGCAGGGAAGTGTTTATTCCACTGAGCCATCTCACAGGTCCCCGACAATGTCAGAAATTGTTGACCTGAGTCCCCTACAGCTCAACATAACAGTATGGCTTTACTTCTTATATTTCGTTTTTATACTTTTCTGCTGGATGGTTAAGACCAAGGTAAAGCAGGACCTATGCAACAAGAGTTGTAGCTTTT
>NW_004524639.1:1134598-1135173 GCF_000260255.1 Octodon degus
AAAATCTCACCATATACAACCTTGAAGCAGGACAGTCCCACAATATTCCTTTTCCTGTCTTTTGCTTTCATTCACCACCCCCTTCTATTTGAACAACCATCTACCCAAGAGACTTCATAGCAGCAACTAGCATGTCATGACAATCAGCCCGTATTCAGAAGACCAGAATGACAGGCACTCCAAGCATGAAACTACTATTACAGATTACCATCTGCAGTGCAATAACTTAGTTCACAGGTATCAGTATATATATATAGTTAGTCAGGGTGAGAATCTTTCCAATTAACTGGTAGATTAAAAAAATCTTCTGGAGTTTCTCAGGATCATTGCCTTGCCCATCTTCTACATATAACTGTATGTTTTGACATTGTCATGTTTCCTAACTCTTCTCATTTCCCTCTCTTGATTAGTTAGTCCTCGAGATCCTGCTTCACTTTTACTTGCATTATACCTTTCTATTTGTATTTCTTCTTTAGAGTTCTTATACTAGGGAAACTATGCCATATTTACACATGTGTGTCTGGTTTATTTCACTTATGAGTATATGTTCAAGTGGCATCCACTTCAATATAAAG
>NW_004524639.1:1139935-1156454 GCF_000260255.1 Octodon degus
TTTTGTTTCCTAATCCACTGTGCCAGTCTATTTCTCTTAATTGGTGAATTGAGTCCATTTACATTGATGGTTAGAATTGAGATGTATTGACTTAGTATTGACATGCTATTTACCTGTCGTCATTTACTCCTTTTTCTTCTGTGTTTAACTACTTGTCTCATTTAGTTGGTTGCTTCTTATCTCATTCGTGGAGTTCTAATCATTTTGTTCCCTCTCTAGAACATCTTTCAGTAGCCTGTGTAAGGTTGGCTTTGTCATCACGAAATTCTTTAGCTGTTCTTTGTCATGAATGTATTTCACTTCTCCATCAAACTTGAAAGAGAGTTTTGCAGGGTATAGTAATCTGGGCTGGAATTTGTTTTCATCGAAGACTTGAAGTACTCTGCTCCATACTCTTCTTGTCTTCATGGTTTGTCAAGAGAAGTCGGTGTCCCAAGGGGGTGGAAGAGGGTCTCACCCATGCTGCCGCTGGGCTGGGACCAGTAGTAGGTCCCGCCGGGGCAGAGTAGCCCGAAGCTCTCCCACAAACTCACCCGGCCTGGGCTAGGACTGGGTCTGGGGGTTCCCAGAACCGGGCAGCAATTCCTACTCGGCGGGGGTGGGGTGGGGGAGGTACTGCGGAGTGGTGGGGGGCGTCCCAAAGGGGTGGAAAAGAGTCTCACCCATGCTGCGCCTGGAATGGGACCAGTGGTAGGTCCCGTCAGCGCAGGGTCGCAGGAAGCACTCTCACACACTCAAGGGGCCTGGGCTAGGACTGGGTCTGAGGGTTCCCGGAACACCAACAACATACTTTTCTTCGAATATTTGCAACCCACAATTAGCTGAATCTGTGGATGTGGAACCTATGATTATAAAGAGCTGACTGTATTATTAAAATAGAAAAATTAATAAATCAATGTCTGTAAGGAGGAAGTTAAATAAAATTATGGTCCATATAAACTACACAATACAATAAACATTAAACTGATCTAAGTAAAATATTTATTGACATATAAAGAGGTCCACAGTACATTATTACATGAGAGATCAGTTCCAAAAGAGTTTATGTAGCATGAGCCCATTAATGTAAAATGACAAGGAATGATCAATATGTAAGCTTAAATTTTTTAAAACTATATTAGAGTAAAAAACATATTGGCATTAATTACCCTCAAAACACTCCTGTGCACATTTCAAACACATTTATCTCATCACTCTTGCTGATTTTTGAAGCAGTTCTAGAATTCCCCTTTCATGAGTATGTTTATGGGGCATGTTTTTTTTTTTTTTTTTTTTTTTTTTTTTTTTTTTTTTTTTTTTTGTATTTTAGTGAAAGGTGTAGAGGTTGCTCAGGGTCTCACTACTAGACCAGCTCTGTAGTGATCCACCTGTTTCCAGCCTCCCAAAAACTGGGATTACAGGTGTGCACCACCACATCCAGTCTCAATTGCTGTCTCAGTGCGCCCCGGGGGCAGGGCCGGCATGGCAGGCTGGGGGATTGAACCCTTGGCCCCTGTGCCTCCTTGTAGGTGCTTTAATCCACTGAGCTATTTGGCAAGCTGTAGGGTATGATTTTAGAAACGTGGTAAATGCACTACCAAATGCCATCCAACAAGGAAGCAGGTGCATGCTAACATTAGTGTGTCCTCATCCACCTTATTCACCAGATCTAGTGCTAGGTGACTTCTGGTTTTTCCTTAAAGTCAAAATGACTGTGAAAGGTAAATGTTTTGAATAAATTCAGCACATTGAAGCAGCCACAATAGCACAACTACATGTATTCACTAAAGAAGAACTTCCAGAGCTGCTTCAGAAAGTTGTGAGAGTGATGGGATAAATATGTTCAAAGTGAGAGGGATTTTTTTTGGGGGGGGAGTTATGGCCATGTGTCTTTTAATGTTATACATTATTTAAAATTTAAATACTCACTGTATTTTTATCACAACTGTATATTTGTGCCTGTGTTTGTGCACATATGTAATAGAGTCAGATAGTAGGAGTTTTGTTTTTCTTCTTCCTTTATTGAGTTTGAAACAGTGTTTAGTACCTAGTAGACACCAATAAATATCTGTTGAAAGAATGGATATTTCTGATTTTTGTTCTTGCTTTTGGTTTTACTCTTCAAAATAAATAAAATTAAATTAAAAAATAAATAAAAAACCATTCTTTATTTTAAAAAATGTACAGGAAATTGAAATATATAGTTTTTATCTCAACCTGTGAGAGTCAGGATCTTGTATGTGATCTATAATATGTCATCTGCAAGTCATGATAATTTCAGTTGTTTGTTTCCTATGTGTAGCTCCCCCTTTCTTTTTTTCCTATCTCTTGCCTGATTCCTCTGCTTAGTGTTCAGCAAACTATATTGAATAAAAGTGGTGATAGAAAGACAAAAAAGAAAGAATGGATAAATAAATTAATATATAACATTAACCAAAATATTAAAAGTGTGGGTCTTGTGACTAGTAGCATTTCTTTCATTTTTTCTTTCTTTCTTTCTTTCTTTCTTTCTCTTTTTTTCTTTCCTCTTTGTCTCCTCTTTTTCTCTCTTTCTTTCTTCCTCTCTTCCTTCCTTCCTTTTTTACACGCTGCAGAACTGGGGACTGAACTCAGGCGCTTGCACTTGCCAGGGAAGCGCTTATTCCACTGAGCCATCTCCCTGGCCCTGACTCATTTAGTTTTTGAAGCCATTTTCACTTTTGTTAATTACCTATGATCTCCAAGCACACCCATTTGGCTGAACTCAAAGAAAAGCAATGCTTTGCCCTGGCAAATTCATATTTGGGCAAGAAGTTCAGAAAGATAGCAGGGAGACATATGGGCTCTTGGAGATCCAGAGGCATAACAAGTGAAAGAGGATGTGAAGATGCATGGCAGCTCAGAGAAAGAGCTTTGTGCCTAGGAGGGATGGCGTTGACCTGGGTTTTTCAAAGCGGAGTAGCTGAGCTCAGGAAGCTGGGAGCCCCTTGCAAAATCTAAGTTAGGAAGAAAGGAGCCTCTGAAACCCAGAGAGCACAATGTGTTTTGCCACCAAAATTCTCTATTCACAGCTGTGAATGGATACTGGAGTTAATAAAGAAACTAAGGTATGAGTCCAAGTTTGTGCTGTTTGGCATAGAAACGCCTCATTTCCTTTGGGGTTGGCAGTGGAAAATGGAGACAACCTTCTGTTGGAAGAAATCCTTCATTCTCTATTTTTTGAGGCTTTAACTTACGTTCTTTGAATAACTGCACATTTTCCAGGATTCCGTGTATATGTTTGCCCAATTACTCTCTGTATTCTTCTCTGTCTAATTACCCTGCTATTCCTCATCACCAGAAGATATGCAGATTCCTCCAGTGTGGAAAGCTGCTCTCTTCCTAGCATTTCTCTTTTATTGTATTATGCTAAATGAGTGCTCATTTCCTCTTGGCTTTGAGTTACGAAACTCTTCTGATGCCCAAATCTTAGAAAGTGCAAGCTCTAGGAAAAGGTGGGTGGTAGAGATAGGGTTGCCAGATAAAATATGGGACAGCCAGTTCAATCTGAGTTTCAGATAACTAATAATTTTTTTACTATAAGTATATCCCAAGGGTGGTATGGGACATACTTATGCCAGAAAGTTAGTTACTGTTCATCTGAAATTCAAATTTACTAGATTATATTTTTCCTTCCCTATAAATCTGACAACCATAGAAAAAGAAATAAAAAGTCCATCTGATATGAACATTATCTCAATGCTTTTCATACAAAATTTACCAGATGGTCTTAGATAGATTTTCAGTTTACAAAAGGGTAAAAAAGGTAACTTGCTGATTAAGCAACAATAAGACTGTTAATCAGTGATGTGGCTACATTTTTCAAGTTTTTAAGTTTCCTAACACATGATATAGTTATCAATCTCTATATCAATATTTTATTGACTAGAAATATGCATACACAGGATTAGAATGATTATGAGGCAAATATATTCCATGAACAGAAAATTTTAAATAGTCTAACAGCAATGAGTATTAAGGTTTTATTTTTCTTTAGGCCATAGTTATGAATAGGGTTAGCATTTAAGATGGTACGTGTCAAAGTACAGTCCCTAAACTACCCACATCAGAATTATCTGGAGAAAAATAAAGATAACAGGATTTTTGCAAGGGTTGAGTTCATGATCTTTGTCTCTTGACACTTCAATCTCTTCCTCCATCTTCAGAGTCCTTAGTTCCATTAATAGCTTTTATCTGAAGCATCTCAATGTCAAAACCCAGTCACAGTTATTTTGTTTGTCCTATAATGTTTTACAAAAGTAACTTAGTAAAAGGCAAAAGTGAAGAGGGATTTGATACTTCCCCCAACACATCCAAGTAAAGGATGCCAGAAGAACTTTGAAGTGTAAATGAAAAATGTTTGCCCTGGCCCCTCTTAAATAGCCAAACTTACTTGACCTTGAAAGTTGAAGAAGTCTCCATCACCTTCATCTTGCATTGGTGCTTTGCCATTCCATACAATTTACTTGCTATTTTTGTTGGACCTCACTCCAAGAGAGCTAATTATATTTTAATAATTTTTTCAGAGACACAGTGTAATTGCTCCAGGTCAGTATTATACCCTATCAGATTGGAGAGCACGAATTATCATCAAAAACCTAAAAGACTGCAATAAAGATATATAACTTGAATTTAAAGCAGCCCTACAACATATGAACAACTGGCATGAATATTTATATTGTGTCATTTTTATTAGTACATATTAATTATACGGAATAATGTGTTTATTTTATTTTATTTCCATAATTTTATTGAGAAACAAATAGCAATGAGACAGTTTCAAACCAAATTGGTAGGACAGATTCAATAATTAACACATTGCATACATTCTTCCTAGTGTTTAATTGTTGTACAAGATGCGGACATGATATCCTATTTACAAACACCATTGGAACAAATCCCTCTATTCATTAAGAGAATGTACCTATATATCAGTCCTAACCACTTTGAATACACAGATACAAAATGGACATTCACCTGTATCCCCTTTTTATGTTAAGTTCCGTTATTTGAATATTATAGGGGTGTTCACTCAGCAAAATAATCCAAAAGAGTTCAGTAGTCCATAATAGTATTGGGTCTTCTGCTTGACTGGCAATGTCAGAAATTGTTGACCTGAGTCCCCTACAGCTCAACATAACAGCATGACTTTACTTCCTATATTTTGTCTTCATACTTTTCTACTGGATGGTTAAGACCAAGGTAAAGCAGGACCTATGCAACAAGAGTTGTGCTTTTGGGTCTGAGAAGGTCAGTGAAATCCCCTCAGGATTTATCCTGAGATCCTCTACCTCAGATTGTAGAACCTTTGTCAGTGTCAGCCATGTGGATGAGTCACGGCCATTGCTTGGCCAATGTGCTCTCTGTGAAAGCAAGTGATTGATGATGTAGAGTGTTCCTAACAAGAATCACATGGAGAGAAAACATTCTCTCAGGCTTTCACAGAGAGCAGAATAATGGGTTTCATTGTGGCATATTCATGCTTGCACATATCCTACTTTGACCATATCCAGTCTTCCATGACCCTTCCTTCCCCTACCTTTGCCTGATCCCCCATCTTTTCTAATAGTCTCTCTGCTACTTCCATGTGGTCTTTCTTTTCTCTTCCACGTCCACATAATAAGAGAACATGTGCAATCCAGTATTTATCTCTCCGAGTGTGGCTTATTTCACTTAACATGATGATCTCTCTCTCTCCACTCCTTTTCCTGCAAATGACACAATTTCATTCTTTGTTATGACTGAATAATGCCCTACTGTTTACATGCACCACATTTTCCTCTATGCATTCATCCATCAGTGGACACCTTGGCTAGTGTGAACCGTGTCATGAGAAATGTGGTTACACAGGTAGCTTTATGCTATGGTGGCATTAGTTCTTTTGGGGATATATGAAGGAATGAAATGAATGGATCAGACGGTAGCTCTTTTTTTACTTTTATTTTTTAGTGAAACCTCCAACTGGTTTCCACGGTAGCTGGACAAATTTACAGTCTCATCAACAATGGAAAAGCTCCCACCCTGAGCCTTGGTATCCTCACCAATGTTTACTGTTTTGTGGCTTCTGGATGGCAGTCTTCTGGAAGGGGTGAGATGGGATGGCAGAGTAGTTTTGATTTGCAGTTCTCTGATAGCTAAAGATGTTCAAAGGTTTTTCTTTCATCTAATGTTTACCTATTTGTACTCTTTCTTGAGGAGGGTCCAGCTCATTTGCCTGTTTATGCATTGAGTTATTTTTTTTCTTTTTTATTTTTGCTATTAGGACTTTTGGGAGTTATTTATGTATTCTGGATACGCCTGGCAAAGATTTTCTCCCATTCTGTGGTCTGTCTCTTCACAATGTTGTTTCCTTTGATGTACAGAAGCCTTTTAATTTCATTCCACCCATTTGTCAATTCTTGCTGTTATTTCCTGAGGCATCGGAATCCTATTTAGGAACTCATTGCCTGTGCCTATATTTTGAAATTTTTAAATGGAGGAATTATGATTATTTGCTATTAGAGCAAAACAAACATGCTTATGCTTTCATTTCACATTTATAGCAAACATTTTTATATTTGGTCAATTTCTTAACTGAATGCTAATGAAATGATATAAATAGTGTAGTAACTCATCCCAAGTTACTAAAATGCATGTAGCCCCAGATGGTTCAGCTAGGCTCTTCTCTTGTTTTCTCACCAGAGACTCGATTCTTTTTAGTGACTGTATGTGCTGCCAGTTGATACTTGCCTAAATATTTCCTTTAGATTCAGAACATTATAGTTACTTTTTCAGGCTTCAGATATTTCCAACTAATTCTAGAAGTATGTAAGGTACGTCTGAAATGCTGACAGCTGTAGTGTAGCCCTAAAATAGTCAGGCCTGCTCAGGGAGACATATTGAGCAAATAGAACCGGGAGTTGGGAAGTGACAGCTGAACAAGCATCCCATCCATAGGAAACTGTCAGGTGCTCAGTAGATCCAGCTCGTGGGGAAAACAGACAGACTCCCTTTCTAGAAATAGCCCAGAGGATGCCAACAAGTCATGAAATTATAGCATATGTCTTCCTTTTCATTTTCTGGAGATCTCAGGGATATTTCAGGAACCTTACAGTGGCTTCAAATCACTTTGCTAGACACTGTGGGAGAGATACAAGGAAGGTGAAGGTGCAGGATCTTCTCACAACGAGCTTTCACACTAGTTGGGGAAACAAGACAAGTATGGGAAAGTCCTGTCCTATACATGGTTGGCTTCTGGTAAGAAAAACAAAAGTCATTTACAGACACATCAAAAATTCCTTTACAAAACAAGGACTGGCCAGATAGTTCAGTGGATTAAAGAAATCCTTAGGCAGGCCTAGGGACCAGGATTTGATCCCCAGCTTGCCATGCTGACCCCACCCCTAAGGTGCTCTGAGATGGCGATTGAGACTGGGCGTGGTGCCGCGTGTCTGTAATCCCAGCGCTTGGGAGGCTGAAAACAGGAGGATCACTAGGAGTCCGATCTATGTAGTGAGACCCTGGAGACCCTGATATATATATATATATATATATATATATATCCTTTGCAAGGTAATACACTGGAAACAGACATGCCATTTTTCTATAAGTCAAGCATAGATATTTTTCTTTATCCTCCAACATTGTAGCAGATCATTTTCTTTAATCAAGAACCAAGCCAACTGGCTCACATTGAGGAGCTGTGTTAAATTATAGAAAGCACATATAGTTAAGCATGAGAATCACGTAGTGAGAAGCCCCAGGATCTGACACTAGCTAAAGGAATAGCAGATTCATGTTAATTTCAGGGCAAAGCTGGGTGAGTCGAATAGCAGATAGAATTACTCTCATGATTTTTAATTTCTCTCTCTTTCCTCCCTCTCTCCCTTTTCCTCTTCTTTCTCATAAGAATGGTGTACTCACTGGGTGAAGCCTCCAGTGTTTAAAGACTTAGTAAAATGCTGTCTCATAATAAAATACAAGACAGATAGACAGATGATTTAGATTGGATTTTTTTTTCAATAATTTTATTGAGAAATAAATAGAAATGAGACGTTTCAAATCCAATTAGTAGGAAAGTTTCAATAATTAATGCATTGCATATTGTCGTCTTAGTGATTATTCATTATACAAGATGCAGACATGATAACCTGTCCACAAACACTATTAGTACAAATCTTTCTATTCAATGAATTAAGAGAAAGTAGCTGTATATCTATCTTATTTTGAATGTACAGATACAAAATCTTCCTTCATTTGTAACCCCTTTTTTGTTTTGTTTTGTCAGAGAAGAGTATTCCATTATCATTTAAATGTTATAGGTGTATGAATTCAGCAAAATATTCCAATATAGTCCAGTAGACCATAATAGTAGTGGGTTTTCTGTAAGACTGGCAAAATCAGAAGTTGTCGACTTCAGCCTTTTACAGTTCAACATATTTTTTTAATTTAATTTTTTTTTATTTTTCAACAAATAATAATAGATTGGATGTTGACGATGTAGCTCAGTGAAAAAGGTTGTGGGTTCAATCCTCATTATCATAAAAAATAAAAGGCACATATGATGTGCCTCTCTGTTGCCCACATAACAAGACAGAGAAGATCAGTCAAGGGTGAGCGTTACCACTGACTGTATGATTTATGTCAAGTGACCCCTCCGGGCATCCATTTCTATGCCTATAAAGTGAGGATAAGAATTTTGTACAGGATTGTCATGTGGATCAAATGTAAAGATGCTTGTAAAACACTTAGCCTAGTGCCTGGCAACATGAAAGCCTCAGTAACTGCTGGGCTCTTGCAGCAGGTAGTTTAGGCCATGTATCAAATGAGGGATGCACCTCAGTGTTGAAGAAATTCAAAGGAAGGAAATGGTCCTGGCTGGATGTGTGTTGGCAGGGAGAGTTTCAGAGTGGAGGTGGTTTTTGAACTTGGTGAGAAATGGGTGACATTGAAGCTTTTGGGGTGGAGGACAGAAGTGAAAGTATAACTGTGGAGATACCCAAGGAAAGGAAGGACAGGTGGCTAAGAACTTTTTGGGCCAGGAATGTATCCAAGTGGGGAGGGAAATCTGCAAAAGGAAACATTAAGAGATACTGTCAGATGCTGTTGGGGGTGGGGGTGGGGGGGAAGTAGGGCCATGCAGATAAAGGCCTTGAATGCCAAGCTATGATGCTGAATACAATAAGGAATTGCTTGAAATTTTCCATTCAAGGGTAAAAGGATGATAAAATGTACCTAAGTATACTTTGCAAATTCAGTTCCTCTACCAAAGTCCAGCTCACAGCCACTTTCTACTGGAAGTCTTTCTGGACTTCTTCTCATTCCTGTATGCCATTCTTCCTTTCCCAAACACTGTCAACACTGATTGTTCTCCCTGAGTCCCGGCCCAATAATTTTACCTTTAGGCTCTACTACCCTGTCTCTAGAAGTTGACATTTTATTTCCATATGTGTGGAAGAGAGAGATCTTTCACTGTGGAACTAGGACCCTGGCTCTTACATCTTCTGTCCACCACATAGAGCTAAGCACAACATGGACTCTGAGGGAAGCATTTGTGAATTAACTCAGTGATTGATTAACTGCAACACTAAAAACAAAATGTCCCTTAGACATGGTCAGGGCTGGCTCCATGAAGAAAGTAGTAAAACAAAAGAAAAGTGGACAGCTTCCATGTCATAGGCTCATTCCTGAAGCCTCAGAGTCAAGCTTTTTGAACATTTTCCTAACTGTCTTTGCCTAAGTTAGCAGAGGATCTGCCAAGCCAAACAAAGGCTGGCTGGCTGAGCTAACTGGTGTCATGGCTGCAGGGAATGGCAGGCTGCCTAGGAGGAGATGCCCCATTTGCAGCCCTGAGGGAGGCAAGTTTCCTCAGAGTCCAGAAAAGGGAGAAAAGATTACAGCTTTTATCTGTAATCCCAGCTACTCAAGGAACAGGCTTTGCTGAGAGCGTGGTCTCTGGGGGGAAAGAGACAGTCTTTGTAAAGGAAACTTTTTTTTTCCTAACTTGAGGTCAAGCCTAGGTAGTAAAATCTGAAGGAATTAGGAGGAAAATCTTAAGTAGAAAATGAGAGGACAGAACTTGTAACACCCCTGGTTCCAAAAAATGAAATCTCCATGCCTGTCACAGTCCATCTTCTCAAATGCTCATTGAATGAAAGGACCTGTCTATGACTAGCCTCCATTTGGCCGGTGTGGAAGCTCAGAGTCCTTCTGACATAGATGTGCATGTTACCCCAGTATGCAAAAAGCTTCAAGCACATCAACAGGAGAAGCCACTAAAAATAGCTTGTGGTTAGGACTTGACACTCTACTTATACTCCAAATGATGTCACTGCTGACAGTTGTGAACCCTGCTCTCTACCACCCTCTCCAGCAGAAACTCTTTTTGAAATTCCAAAATGCATTTTTGGGACTCTACCAATCAGTGTCCTATACTTTAGCCCACTGATCTTACCTTGCTATTAGGGAGAAGGCATCTTGATTTAACTAATGCACACTAGGGTGTAAGTGAGGTCATATGCAAACTAGCCCAGGGGTGTTTGAATTTCCACAAGGACCAGCCTAAGGAACAGAACTGTAAGCAGTGAAATTTCCAGAATTCTTTCATGCTTTGAGTGATGAGACAAATCTCTTTGAGCCAACTCAAATATACTACATTGGTAACTGCCCCAGCCATGTGTGATGATGTTCCCTTCTCTTGGAAGGTTCTAGTGTCTCTTGCTTCTCCCTATAAATCCTATTTTTCCTTCAGGACTCCACTCGATTCTTATCTACGCAGCCTACCCATAATGCATCTGGCTTGAATGGCTGCTCCTCTTGGAAGTCATCTCTCCTCACTTGTTCCATCTGGATTAGTTTGTTTTCTTTAGACATTAAGCTCTGTGAGAGTAGGAGTCATGTTTTCAGCTTCTTGTCAATCTTCCACAGCTCCTGACATAATGCTGGACTCATAGGATGTGCATAATACGTTGCTTTCTCACATGCATCTGATTTGCATTACAGCAACCACATGAGGTAGACCATCAGTACTCCTGTTTTACATAGCACCTTCTTTTTTTCATGTTTAAAGAGAATAGAAAATAGTAAAAAAAAAATAGAAACTATACAGAATTTCACTAAACAAAATGATAGGAATTCAACAATGGCTCTTATATTGCATATTGTTGTCTTCAAATTAGTTGCTCAGATTGCCGGATATAAACACAAAACATTGGTCAAAAATAATTAAAAAAATTTAAAAGGAGAGAGAAAAAATTAAGCATTAACTGCTGCTTTCAATAGACCAGCAGAAATCAGCAGTTCAATTATCCAAGCTACCCTGTGTATATACATATATATTTTTCCCTTCCTTCTTTGTTTTCTCATTACTCTCATTCCATTGGTTCCTTCCCTTTGAGCAGTATCTTTCTTTCCTTTTTTTTTTTCCTTGCAGAACCAGGTATTGAACTCAGGCCCTTGTGTTTGCCAGGCAAGTGCTTATTCTACTGAGCCATGTCCCCAGCCCCTCTTTTTTTCTCACAATATCTACTAGACTTTTCAGATTTTATTTACTCATCCAGATTCTTGCATTTAAGGAGGTAATATGATGTATACAGGTGCAAGTCTCAGGACCTTCTAAAAAAACTCAAAAGAATAAGTTGAATTAAAAGCTCACCTTTTATCTATTTCTGAAAATTCTCAATCTTATCAGTCAATATGATATTTATGAATTTGATATCTGTACAGCACTATGCTGCTGGAAATATTTGAAAGGCACAGACCTGGAGCCCTGCACTCAGGTTAGCCATGGGACAGTGACCTCTGGATCTGCTTGATCCCAGGAATACCACAGGAACTTGCTGACATGCAGACTTCCAGGCCATTCCCCAGAGGTTTTTGTCTCAGGGGGTCTTGGACAATACTAACATAGTCTTTCCAATCCACCTGAGGAAGTCTGGTAATCAGACATGTTTGAAAATCACTATGTCTCGAAATCTGTAGTTTTTCATCTCTAGGATCACATCAGGTATTTACAGGACTGGGCAAAGTAGAATATAAGTAGGACTGAGGCACACAAACTTTTTTAAAAATTTTTTTTAATTTATGTGTGTGTGTGTGTGTGTGTGTGTGTGTGTGTGTGGCCAGCTCAGCCCACCTGGGGGCGGGGCTGGCTGGCATGTGGTACTGGGGGATTGAACCGCGGTCCCTGATGCTTTGCTAAGCTTGTTCTAAGTAGGTGCTTTAGACCACTGAGCCATCTCACCAGCCCCGAGGCACACAAACTTTATTTTTTTTTAAAAAAAAAAAAACTTTCATTTATTTGTGTATTTGCTACAGGGTCTATCTGCGCAGCTCGGACTCTTAGCGATGCTCCTGTTTCAGCCTCCCCAGTGCTAGGATTCCAGACATGTCCACCATACCTGGTCTTGGTGGCTGGCATGGAGAGCCCAGGTTATTGGGGCCAGCATGGCATGTGGTGCTGGGAACTGAACTGGTCCTTGCCCTTGCCCAGCAGGCGGTTATGCTGTCAGACTATCCTCCCAGTCCACAAATTCTATTTTTAATAGTCATATATTTATTTTGTTTCTATTAGGACTATGGACATCCCATAAAACTGTGATTCCAGAGATGTGATGCTTTCCCTTTATTCAGAGTGCATTTAATTGTGGTGCCTGCCATATCCTGGATGAACTATGAGGATATTATGCTAAGTGATGTAAGCCAAATGTAAGAGGACAAATACTGAATAGTGTTGCATACAGTAATGACATTCTCAGGGACAAAATATAGAATAGTGATTGGCAGGAGTTGCAGGAAAAAAGACTCAAGAGTGAGTGTTTAATGGGGACAAGTTTCATTTTGGGAAGATGCAAAGAGTTCTGAGGATGGGTGGTGATAAAGATGATACAACTTGAATATACTTAGTACAGCAGAGCTGTATACGTCAAATACTAAAAGTGGTAAACATTGTATCTATATTTTACCATAATAAAAATATATTTAAACAACAAAGCAAATAGAAAAGGTTTAAATGAATAAATGGAGAGCCCAACTACCTGGGTGTGATGGCACAGGCCTGTAGCCCAGCACTCTGGGAAGCTGAGGTGGGAGAATCAGTTTGAGCCTAGCCTGGGCAATTTAGCAACTTAGTTAGAACCTGTATCAAGATAAATAATGAAAAAAAAAAGGCTTGTGATTCAGTTCAGTGCAAAAGCCCTAGGTTGAATCCCCCTAACTATGGGGAAAAATACAGCGTCAGATGGCCAATACAGGAAATGGGAAGGTGTTATGCAAATGAGTGATGTTTCAGAAACAGTGTCATGGGTGAATTCTGTGATTTCACTAAGGAGGACAATAAGGCTGGGGGTTGGGAAACTGCTCTAGTTTCACACCTTAAGTGACTGGTAGGGCCAAGTCTCTGTTCCATAGGCATCTTTAAATTTGTGTCACCTGGGGTTGTGAGATATGGTGGGGAATGTTACCCGTGCCTAGCATGCACAAGGCCTGGGTTCAATTCCCAGCACCATGATTAATCAATAAACACTCCCTATATCCCAGAGAAGTCATGGTGAGGTTGGAATTTCATAAAGGCCTTACAAATTGAAGAACTTATAAATCAGAGAAGCTGAGGAGGGGGTGTGGGCACAAACAAAGGCATAGAAGCAAGAGCAAGTGTGACGTCTGGTTCATATAGACACAGTGAAAGCATTTTGAATTAATAGGAGCACCTTGAATAATAGGTTTATTTGGATTTGATACAATAAGCAAGAGTCAGCCCTTGTAGGACTTTGAGAAGAAGAACCTGCTGAAGGCACATTCATAGGAAGATTAATCTGGTGTTGACCAAAAGGATGGATAAAATGAGATCAGGCCTATAAGTGGGTTCTTCTAGGAATCCAGTCATGGTGTGGCAATGACCAGGTCTGGAATGGTGATGAGGAGCATAAAGTGGCAAAGGCAAATCAAAGGCTAAGGGCCGGGGAGATGGCTCAGTGGGATAAGTGCTTTCCTGGCAAGTGCAGGGGCCTGAGTTCAATCCCCGGTTCTAAAAAAAAAAAAAAAATCAAATCAAAGGCGAATGCAAAGTAAGTCAAAGGCAGCACAACCACAATTCATTTATCCATTAAAGACGTTATCCATGAATGAAGATAAAAGGGGACCTAGGGTGACTCCAAGTTTTTCTAGGCCTGGGTAATAGGGTCATGGAAGTGTCCTCAACTAAAGTGAAAAACACAGAAGAGGGCTTGGTTTGGAGCAAAGGTGGAACATTTAATTTTGAACATACAAAGATGGAGGTTGTCATGGAATATCCAAGTGGAGATAGTTTCTAAGTCTCCAGAAATTTGAGACTGGAGCTTGAATTAGAGGTCAGAAGTCATTAACCTCATTTTAAATCTGGACACTTTACACAGGATGATGTTCCAGTGGCATTCTCCTTTTTATTTAGTGTTAATTTAAAAGACATATTGTTTTCATAAAGAAATTGTGGTGTAAGACTTTGAACACAAGGGAACAAGCATTTAAGTGCCTTCAAAGCCAGAAAACATCAAGGAAAGGGTGGGAATGACCCAAGTGAATAATTATACATTCTTCTCTTCTGGAAATAAAAAAAGAAAAAAAAACATGGTGCAATTTCTAGTTGCCCTTTCTTGGAGTTCTAATGCATAGAAGGATTGAGTGTCTTTGTCACCTAATGCAACCTCTCGAAGAACTGCTGGATGAGTATTTAGTAATAAACCTTTGGGAGCACCTTGTACGGAATCCAGCTTCTTTGCAATTAATGCAATATGGCAGCTGCCTGAATGACTCCATCAGGACATCACATAACACCACATCATTTCACATAATTTGACAAAGTGAGGATGAGAGGGTTGATAATATTTGCTGCATTGCCTGTTACATACTTGCTCCATGAATGAAAAGCTATACCCCCTTAAGCATGACTGACACAACTTTTGGACTTGCTAACCTCAACAATTTCATATCAGATTTCTATGAGTCAAGCAATTGGAAACTGTCTTAGTTGGGGGAAAGAGCAGGTTTAGCAGAGATTTTCATGTGCTCTTATTTCTCTATAATATTATTATTAATTATTTATTATTATTATTATTATTATTGTGATACTGGGAATTGAACCCAGGATCTTCACACTGAACTACATCCTGAATATTTAATTTAATTTAATTTAATTTAATTTAATTTAATTTAATTTTAGACAAGTCTTGCTGTCCTGCTAAGTTGCACAGGCTGAGCTCAAACTTCCAATCCTCCTGTCTCAGCCCCCAGAGTCCAGGGATTGCAAACATTCACCATCATACTTAACTCCAGCGTGCTCTTAAAGTGAGACAAGTAATGGTTTGCTCCAGATACCTTTACAGATGGAGGGACTATAGGAGTATTTTACTCTAAGCCTACTTCCTGGAGTTAGGACTGGTTATCAGGGAAGCACGTGCAGTTTCTTTCTTTTTATTTTAACAGGCTTATTGTGATATAATTCAGAGTCATACATTTTATCTTTTGAAAGTGTACAATTCAGTAGTTTTTAATACATTCCTGGAGGTGCAAGTCCCATCAGCATTCAATTTTAGTACATTTTCATCACAGTGAGCTCAAGGCCAGTCTGCACTACATAGCCAGGACCTACCTCAAAAATGCAGGAAAAAAAAGAATTGGCAAATGATTTCAATAGCAGTTTTCCATGTGAAGTTTCTCTTCAGCCCTGCTCCTTCCCTTCCTTCTTCTTTCTTTGTCCTCACAGTCTTCAGCTGTCTCTAGGCTTACCTCCATGTTTCCAGAACTGTCACACAGCTCTAGGTCCCCACTGTGAGGCTTCATGCAAACAAATAACAACTGCTGTGTATAGAGATTGACAGCATGCTGGAGGCTGTGCTAGGTGCTTTATGCATACGATCTCTCTTTTAGTGCTAAAACAAACCTATGAGGTAAGTGTTATTACTGTCCAGATTATAAAGCTGAGGCTTAGAAAGGTAAAATAGATTCCACTAAGACACAAACCCAAGTCTGGAGCTCATTCCAGTCTACCACTCTTTGTCATTGAGTGATAAAAAAGAAAGATCATAAGCTAGCTAGCCAAGGTGGTCAGATTAGCCCTAGCAACAAGCAGGCTCTCACATTGTATTTTTTTTTTTCTTATCTCTTTATTTATTTATGGTATTTAATTTTTTTTCTTAGCACATGTTTGTGGTACATGCAGTTTACATTCATGTTAGATAGAGTAGATACATGTATAAAATACAGCTGCATTTTATTTATTTATTGTTATCTGTACATAATGCTTATATTCTTTTTGGTAATAGGCATACACTCTTAACAAAAATCTTTATTATTATTTTTTTTTTTAATGAAACAAGAAGTCTGGAAAAATTTATTATAACTTAATGACTAAAACCATTCCTTGTTATTACCATTAAAAAGATGTCAAAACTTTAGCACAGAGAATTTAAAACAATAGTCCAGACATATATATGAGGACTCAGGGCTGGATTGAACTAAACTCCAGAGTTCAGGCTCTAAGCTCTACTGGTTCCCAAAATCCACCCAGAGG
>NW_004524639.1:1157039-1166483 GCF_000260255.1 Octodon degus
TCCAGTAGCCCATAATAGCATTGGGTCTTATATTTAACTGGCAATGTCAGAAATTATTGACCTGAGTCCCCCACAGCTCAACCCAACAGCATGGCTTTATTACTTATATTTCAACATCATACTTTTCTACTGGATGGTTAAGACCAAGGTAAAGCAGGACCTATGCAACAAGAGTTCACATTGTATTTTTGAGCAATGAACTTTCTAAAAGCCGTTAAATGTACTCCCTAAGTCAGACTCAAATAATGGCCTAAAGGAAACTATAAAAATGTTTTTCTGCCCTTGACAAGGATGAAGGGAAAGTTTTGTTTTCACAAGAAATTTGCAGTCACTCTACAGATGCCTCCAGGGTAAGAAGCTAGAATGCACATTTGCCTTGATAGCTCAAATAATTTTGAATTTCCACGTTGGTGCTAAATAACCCTTCTCATGACCAGGTTTGACAGAGTACTAATGCCAGAATCCCTCGCATAATTCTTTTCCACTGATACATCACCAATCCTAAGAAGGCAACAACATTTAAGGGGTAGTGGGAAGCTTTTTTGTATGTACCACCTATGAAATTTCAAGTCCTCTAAAAGGGAAGCTATCATTTCTTTTTGAATTGTCACCAAATTCCTTCTTACCACTACTTCATGCCATTGATTTCCAAGATAAACTCTAAAAGCCTAGATTCTTGGTTCTGTTGCGAGAAGAAAACTAACAAGATCCAAAATCCAACTGGACTCTGTTGCTGAGAGGAGCCCGAGCCCTTTCCAAGTCCACCAAGGCTCAGCACTGACCCTGAGCAGATGGCTCTCTGTACAGCTAATGTAATACTCAACCAAAGATTGTCTTCTATGATTCACAAGAGGCTGAAGGAGGATCTTTCCAAACTTATAATATTACAGGTACCATCCTACCTTGAGGAAACTGATGATGACTGACCCACCCTATGGAAGGCTGGATCTCAATGTGTTTGTCCAGCAGGGGACAGGATTCAGATGAGATATTTGTACCCTCTCACCTACTGCTTCCTGTGCCAAACAAGAAGATGGCGGGCTGAGATGAAGTGAGGGGTCTAGCTAGGCAACAAGAGAACTAAACAGCCCACATAAGAGTAAAACCAGTAATTCTCCCATCCTTGGTATATCCTGGGCTTGTGAGATTTTCTTAGCCACCACCTTTTCCATCTTAAGCAATAGAATATCACAGCTCCAAAAGAATGCCAAATTCCTTGTGTAGATGTTGCCCAGAAAGTTGTGTAGATGTGGCCCAGATAGACCCAGAGAGGGATTGGGTTTACTCAAAGTCATGCAGCCATTTCACTGTGGGATAGAATCCAGATGTCCTGATTCTTGTTGTACTCCCCCATACTGTAACCCCATCCACAGCACACCTCTAATTAAGGGCCCCATAGCTTGCATCCATTCCAGGTTCCAGGGACTCTCCGCACTGGGTTCAGGCCTCATTTGGTAATCCAAGCCTCTTTGGACAGTGTCTAAGTGTCATCCTGGATTGTTCTGCCCAGATCAGCTGCAAGCCAGGCCAGAATGGAATTCTTGCCACAAAATCAGTCCTCCCTCGCCTCTGCACTATGAGTAAAGGAAAATGAATGTCTCTGTCTTCTGTCTGGGGCTTTCAGACTGCTAAACAGATGTCTGTCTCCAAATGACTCCTCAGATACTGGGCAGGAAAAAAAGATCAGTTACAAGCCCTGATAAGGGCTCCTGCACTTTTACGGTGCTACAGAGATGTTGCTGCCCAGCAAAATCTACCTTGCCAAACCAAGTGTATAAAGCACTGAATATTCTTTTTCAAATATGTCTATAGACTCCCTTGACTTAAAACAGCCTTTTGATGCATTTTGTTTAATGGGCTTTTAACCTAGGTTTGAGCTCCTCACTAAACTATTCTTCCTTCAGGCATTAGACTCCGGACACTGATTTTCCCATTCACATGAAATAATCAATATTTCCCTAGTATCCATCAGGTAAAGTAGAGAGGCTGTTTTGTGTAGCATGCTGTGTGCCATATACTGGTATGCTTCATCTTGCTTTGCCCACTGGCCTGTGGCCCAGTGTGGATGCTATTTTTGGTGCTAACTTAAGCAAAAGGACAGTAGCATCGGGCTGAGGAATTTGAGAAGGATCTCATGTATATGTGGTGCTAGGCTCAGCTCCTATTTCACTTTAAGCCTCAGCCCAGTAAAAGTAACAATCTGGTGTTGCCCCCTAATGCTGCAGATGTCTAGTTCCTGCTGGATCCACTTTCAACCACTCAAATATAGCAGGGGACACAAGTTGGAGCATGTTCCTCAGGAAGCACACAAGGCACGTGGCCACTCACTCAGCAAGGACAGAGCTATTCCTCTCTAGAGGCTGGCAGCTGCTCTCTTGAGTCCTTCTGCAGGGGCTAGGCAGATTTTCAAAATGGGGGAAAGCCATCTATCCTCCATCAGCATCTATGGCCATGAATAGAGCTATCCTTCTTTGCAGCCCAAGTCACGGATGGCCGTGTGCATACCGAACAATCTGGAGGTATGATACTAGGACCAGCTTTGGGAAGAAATGCACTAGGTCAGTGATGGTGAACCTTTTAGAGCTTTCAGTGGTACCATACAGCATGCTGTGGCTTATGTGCCATAGGTTCTTTACCACTAAACTAGGTGAACTGAGTGACCATCTTCTCTCCAGCCACTATGTTGTCAGAAATCTTAGACTACACATGTCAATCACAGAGACTGCCATTTTCACCAGTTCCTTCTAAAGAAAACTGCATGGTCCATGTTCACTTACTGAAGAAAATTGCCCTAACTATTCCTTGAGAATAGAGTGATGACTTCTTAGGTCACAGATGAAGAATTAATCCAGGGGAAGTCAATCCATCAGCTGATGGAAGCTCTTTGTATGAGGTAGCTTAAGCAAGAAAGACTGCCCTTAGTAGGGCAATGAGAAGTAGCTAGCACACATGATCTGTCTGCTTGGAAGGCAAGTGGTAAAATACAGACTTCTATTTTTAACTTTATTGGCACCAGAGGTATAAATGAGAAGACACCAAAACCCAAGCATAGCCCAAACAGAGTAATTTGTAATGGCAGAATATTCGGTAACATTCTGGCTACTGGGATGATGACATCCCTTCCCTGGAACTCTTGTAATTCCTGAATTATGCCAATTCCTGAGTTCTTACTAGAAGTTTTGGAGGGAGTTGTTTGTGTTCTTGTAGTGAGAGGCTGGGAAAAAATGAATGTTTCTGTTGAAGGAGATAGGGAGAAAGTTTTAGCACCACACAGGCTCCTTTCCCTTGGAACTTGATTTAGGTCACTGATAAGCCTATGTATGTGTGAGAGTTAGGTGGTCTCATCCTAAATCCTGTTCTCGTACTACCTCTCTGCCCAAGTCTCTTCAAAGACTGATGCCCAGTTGATTTGGTCAGGTTCCCAGCAGAGTCACAAGATAACCTTTCTCTTCCTGACTGAGCATTCCAACCCAGGTCAGTCCAGCCAAGCGGTGTGTTCATGCTTGTATTGGGCATGTCAGTGCAGTTTTTTTCCACTCAGAGCTATGTCAACATAATCACAGATGTCCAACTCAATGACCTTACAGATGGTACCTATGCAGACTGCCACTGTCATGAAGTAAGGTTGAGCACAAAGCAAGTACTGACATTATGGCAATTCCACAAGCAAAAGGAGTTTCATGGAAGAGTAAAAATCCTTCCAAGCCTTTGGCCACAATTGCTAGTGTGGATAGTTTTACAGTATTTTACAACATCACATACACTCCGTATTTGGGCTCAGTGTTATGCACAGAACTCTGGAAGAACCTTATCCCCAATTTTACTGAAGGCCAGCTCTGTCATCTGTTTTCAATCTCAGCAGAATTAGCCAGAAAAAGATAAATGACAGAAAACCACCATTTGAAAACTTTTGGCAACCCTTGGTGGAAAGATCTGTGGCACTCAGATCTTGTGCCATCCAGGCAGTAAGAGAGTACTGAATCTCTTCTAGAAGAGCAACCTACATTCTATTCTCCTTTAGAGGATGCATCTAAACCAGTTTGTGAAACTGACCTATTCCCTTTTTCCTGTTTGCCATGGAGGGTGGGTAGGCCTGGAATAGTGGAGAAAGGTGCTCTTGCTGAAATCTCTAGGAGTTTGCACATAGAGGCCATGGAAAGTCTGGGATGATTCCAGGACCCAGTAGATTAAGCCAATGGCATCTTGATTTCATAAGTGAAAAGTTCATGTTTTTTTTTTTACTTTGATGCCACTTATTGGGTTGAGTTGTAATGGGACATTTCATCTGGGACATATGATTCACTTACATCCACTAGTCCAGAGCAGATAGGGAGTCACTTGGCAAAGCCAAGATTCTACAATCCTTAAGAAGAGAGGAGAATCCAAAGGGTTCTTCCTCTCCTTCAGCCTCTTAGAATCCACCTAGGGTCACTTATGTGGTATTTTTAAAATAAAAAGCTGGAGAATGAGCACCTCTGTATACAAGTGGAGAAACTGAGATCCAACAAAGAGATACAGCTGAGTTTAGAATATTTTCCATACAGTAACATTGATGGTAGTACATTCATTTTACTCAGGCAATATTCTTGTGTTTTTAGTATGTTTCTGGTATGGTGTTTGGCATTAGGAAGCACAAGTGAATATGAAAACTCCTGCCTTCATGGGCCTTATAACCTCATGAGTTTTCAGCTTTACCTTTTGATCTCTATCTCCCTCATTGCCATTTCCTACTGTTTATTTTCTTACACGTGTAATCCTTCACAGAAAGACCCTTAAATAAATATACAGTATTTAGGACTCAGTTCAGTATAAAGGCTGGATAAATAGTGGTTGAATTGATAAATGTGTGTGGCATAACTGTATGAATATCCCCATTCCACATGCGTCTTTCAGCTTAATTTATCCCCCTGCTTGGAAGAGAATCTCATTTTTCTCTGGTTATCTTAGTTCCTTTTTCTTTTTTTGTTTTGTGACTGATAATTGAACCCAGGACTTTGAACATGTGAAGCAAGCTCACTACTACTGAGCTTCTTCTCCAGCCCATTTTGTTTTTGTTTTTCAGCAGAGTCTGCCTATGGTGTCCAGGCTGGCCTTGAACTCATGATCCTCCTGCCTCAGCTTCCCCATGTAGCTGGGATTACAGGAGACCACAGCATGCCTGGCCCTAATTTATTTTATTTTATTTATTTTATTTTTTATTTTTAAATTGATTTCATTGAGAAAGAAATAGCAGTGAGACAGTTTCAAAACAGGGTAGTAGGACAGTTACAATAATTAGTACATTACATATTGTTCTTCGTAGTAGTTATTCATAGTACACGATTCAGACATGGTATGTTGTCTAAACACTATTAGTGCAAATCTTTCTTCTCATTGAATTAAGAGAAAGTAGCTGTATATCTATCCTAACTTTTTGTGTATATTTATTTATTTTCTTCAGTTTCTAGTTATCCTCTAAGGTAGCCTCATTCTTCAGTGATTGCTTTCAAAGAGACTTTCCTCTTTTGACAAGCTCAGTGCTTAGCCACTCATTTGCTTCTCACCGCACAATATTTAACCACTTGGGGACTGCGATTTGATTATTTAAGTTTATTAATGGCCACTGATGAAGTTGTATTGTTTCCTCCAAGTAAAAAAATTCCAAGTTTTCCAGGATTACTATGGAAGCAATAACATCCTAACAAAGAATAGTTAATGCAGTGTAAGCCTTCCTAAGAAACAATGTCTCTGCACCCCTTCTCTGATGAGGACCTTGCATGTAAGAACATTCACAGATTGGTCACACAAGTCTAATGACAGCTTCAGCCTGCCTGTATGATCTGGGTAAGTCTCAGGTCCTCAAAATTCAGTGTGCTCACCTTATAATGAAGATGGTAACTTCTAGACACTGAGATTCTTTGATGTTTGCTATCTGTTAGGTTTGATTCATCCTGGTTTAAGGCGTGGAGGAAATCACCAGGATGCTTGAGAAAGTACAGCACCTTTTCAAATGCCCCCAGCATGACCACGTCTGCCTTACTATAATTAAAACTGCAGGACACAGGCACTTGGACATGGGCTTTAATTAAAGCAGCCAAAGGAAAGTCTACAATGACAGCCAATGCCCCACATATAGAACTGATTTTCCAAACTCTGGGCTGAGTCTTTATCTCAAGAGACCACCCAGAAGTGACACAGGATGAGAAAGGAAAGGTGTTTTCCTTTTTTAGACTATGAGCTTGTACAAAAGTCCTTCCAAAGACAAGTGGCCAGCATCTCACACAGATTCTCTGGTTCTCGTCCAGCCCCTCACTGTGAAACCACCCTAGGCCATAAGAGTTATATGTATTTAAGAGGCACGGTGTGACATTTCAACAAATCTATGTAATGTGTGGAGTTCGCACTTCCATGTCTTTATCATTTCTTTATGTTTGGAGCTTCCAAGCTCCTCCCTTCCAGTTCTCCTTAAAATGTGTACTAGGTTATTGTGAACCACAGTCCTCCTAGTGTGCTGTCGGACCCTGGAACCTGTTCCTTCTTCCAAATTGTGTTTTGGTAACTATTATCCAGTCTTCCTCCAGCCAGCCCCAAGCCCTACACTGCCTGTCCTCTAGTAATTACTATTCCATTATCTTCTACTTTGAGATCGACAATTTAGCTTTCACCTGTCAAGGAGAAAATTTAGTATTTATCTTTTTGCATCTGGCTCACTTGACTTAATACAGTGTCCTCAGTTCCATCTTTTATCACCAATGGCAGGGTATCATTCTTTTTTAATGGATGAATAGTGCTCCATTATGTGTGTGTCACATTTTCTTTGTTCATCCATCCATCCATCTGTCCATCCATCCATTTATGGAAACCTAGGTTAATTCCATACTTGGCTATTATATACTATACTTTCACTGTTGTTTTAGAGTATACTTCTGCTTATCAAAATGTTCTTTGTAGAATAATTTGCCGTGATATACTGGCAGCAACCTCATATATCTTGTGTTTTTCACATCTCTGGATGGTATCAAGTGATTGACCGCTACCGTATAGGTTTATACACTCTGTAATCTGTGTACAACAATAAAAATCATGTAACAGAGCACCTTTTGGAGCATTTCTCAGAATGTACCTCTAGCATTAAGTGCTGAATGACTATAACAGTGGTACTATATCAGTATTGCATCACAGCACCATGGTGAGGATTAAAGGCGTCATGTCTGACACTTAGAAGGTGCTGTGGCAGTGTTGGGAGGGGAATGCCTGAATCACAGTATTGGGAGAGAAAGGTACCCATGCTCTGGAGATTCAGAGTTATAGTGTGTTTGAAATTGGGGCTATTCTAGAAAATGTAGTTTCTGCCTAGAAGTTAACTTGCACTCTGCTCTTTCTCTGATACTTCTGGAAGCTTCCCAGCAGCTTGACCAAATAGGAATTTATCTCTCCTTGGAGGAAGGATCAGAGTCACAGATTCTAAGATCCAGCAGGAAGCTCAGCGAGCAGCTAATGTAGTCATTTTCCTCCCCAGCCTTTGCCTACAATGTCCCAGAAGTTCAGCAATTAAGGAAAAATCACTCAAGATCAGAGTAAACTGGTGAGGGACATTCAGTTGCATCTCTTGATCTTTGCCCTTCATCTTTTATAATGAAATATTTGCATCATCAACCAGGTAGACACAAACACAAATCCAAGAGACTAAATCTTAGTCCCTATGAACCCAGGTTTCTCAACCTCAGCATTATAGACCATTAGGGCCAGATAATCCTTTGTAGGTTGCTTTGTAGCAGCCCTTGTCTATACCCACTAGAAGTTAGTGACATCCTCCCTAAAGTGTGATGACCCAAAACTTCTGCAGACATTGCCAAATGTCCTCTGTAGGGTTAGCTGAGGTGGCAAAATCTCAGGTGGAGAGCCATTGCCAAGTAAGAACTTCTTCCTTTGCCCTCTTTTCCCTTCTTAATTATACAGCTTATAGCAACAGCACCATCGAGCCCCATCATTAATAGAGAAACTCTCCAGTGACTATCCATAGCTTTGATCTTTCCTGTCCTTCCTGTCTCATAAATCCACTACCTCCTCGACCTCTTTCTTACACATGTGGGCATGTCAGTCGATACCCCCAACACCGCCCCATTCCTGACCCTGCCCTTTCCCAGCCATTCGCTTCCTCTTCTATTCAAATACTAGACAATATTGCACCCATACTGTAGCAGTTTCCAGTGGCTGCTGTACACCACTATCATGAATTTGGTGAGGCTTAAGCCACAGAAATTTACTCTGCTACAGTTCTGCAGTCCAGAATTCCCAAGTTAAGGTGTGAGCAGGGCCACACTCCCTCCAAATGCTCTAGTAGAGAATCCTTCCTGATCTCTTCCAACTTTTGATGGGTGCAGGAGTTCTTGGCTTTTAGTGGCATAGGCCAATCCACCCATGTCTTCTAGAGGCCTTCTCCTCTTTCTTCTGTGTACCCACTCTGTGTGTCTGCTCAAAAAGATATTTGTCATTGGATTTGGGGAGTCACCTAGATAATCTAGATGAAGAGCATATTCACAGGGCCCTGGGATTAGGACATAGACATAACATTTTAGGGACCATCATTCAATCCATTACTCCTACTATTCACCAGGGGTGTTGTAGTACTGAAGATACAGTGAAAAACAAAGCAAAGTAACTGAACTCATGGACATTACATTGTCCTATAAGGAGAGAGCTAATAAATAACTATGCAATATGCAATATCAGGTAGTGAGAAGTGCTAGGAAGTGAAGCAAGGCCAGGTAAGAAGATAGAAAAGGACAGGAACTGCTACTTTTAACAGAGTGAACCAGACAAGGTGCTTGGCACAGATGGTATTCTAATAGAGAACTGAGGCACTATCCCAAGGTCTGGGCAGGCTGGGGGAAGGTGTTAGAGGCAAAGCAAACAGCAAGTGCAAAGGCCTTAAGAAAGGGTCATTCTGGGCATGCTTGTGAAAAGCAAGGGGAACAGAGTGGCAGTCGCACATGGGGTAAGCAGAGGAGGGCCTGGAAATCCGTGAGGCCATGGGGAGCTAACAGGAGCCAGAGCAGGTGGGAGCATTAGGAGCTACAGAGTGCCGTTGGGCTTCACTGTATGTGTGGTGGGAAACTGCTAGGTCAAGAAGAGATCAGAAGGGGCTGGGGAGATGGCTCAGTGGAATAAACGCTTCCCTGGCAAGTGCAAGGGCCTGAGTTCAATCCCCAGTTCCGAAAAAAAAAAAAAAAAAAAAAACAAGAAGAGATCAGAAGAGTGGTGTGGCCAGGTGACCTCTTCGGTATGAAGAATGATGGCCACAGGAGGGCAAGATTATTTTTTTAATAATTTTATTGAGGGGGCTGGAGAGATAGCTCAGTGGTCTAAAGCACCTACTTGAAACAAGCTTGGCAAAGCACAGGGACCGCGGTTCGATCCCCAGCACCACATGCCAGCCAGACCCGCCCCCTGGTGGGCTGAGCT
>NW_004524639.1:1174344-1194716 GCF_000260255.1 Octodon degus
TTTTGTTTAATTTTGTCAGAGATGGATATTCCATTGCCATTTAAGTATTGTAGGTGTGTGAATTCAGCAAAAATAATCCAATATAGTCCAGACGAGATCAGGTGTGTTCAGGGTGGTATGGCCGTAGAGCCAATATAGTCCAGTAGTCCACAAGAGCTGGGGGACAGGGAAGGTAATATTACCATCCATCCACTTTCTTAGGCCACAAATTTGGGAGTCATTCTAGGTTTCTCTCTTTCCGTTACCCCCCACATCAAATTCATTAGAAAAATGTTTAGCTTCCTTCTCAAAGTACATCTAGAATCTGACCATTTCTCCTCACCTCCACCACCATCATGCATGTCCAGGCCACCACCATCTCTTCCTGGGACAGCCATCAGAGTTCCCTAACTGATCTCTCCACCTCAAGTGCTACCTCTCTAAGCTGATCTCAACACAGTTTCCAAATCTATCTTTTAAAAGCCTACATTGGAACAGAACATCCCCAGATGTCAGACTCATGAAGGTTTTTGAGAGCACATTGTACAAAATTCAGTCATTCTAACGTGACCTTCTTTGTCTGACTCCCATCAACCTCTTCCACCCTAGTTCCTTCTATTCTCAACCTTACATACTACATCCTAGTCACCATGGTCTTCCTTTGGCTCCTTGAGCCTTTCACATTTGTCCCTAACTTGGAATCTGTACTAGCCATTCCCCCAGTTAGTCATATGGATTTTCCTAGATGTCACCTCCTCCAAGAGGCCTCCTTGATTTTTTGCATGAAAGCAGGAGCATATTTCTTTTATTTTCTTCAAAGCATTTGTTACTCTGTAATTTTACCAAGTATTTGTTTGATTCATTATATATTTATGTGGGTGTTTGTTTAGTACCTGCTGGGGTCTTCTTTTGCCACTGAAAAGTAAGGTTCTTTAACCAGGGCTTATGTTTGACTTGTTTATTTTTGTGTCTAGTACAGTACCTAAGATAGAGTAGTTCTTCAATTAATTTTTGTGGAGTGAATGAACTTCTCTCCCAGTTCATGACTGGATTGCAGTTTAAAAATCATCTAGTAGCTGGGCATGAAAATCACTGGAGGGCTTTGTAAAAAATCTCTATTTCCCAGATTACTTATCTTTCTGCTCTCCACTGATGGGTCCATCCTTCCACGTATGAGTGCATATGTTTTAATATACATAGAAAAACTTCTAGAATCATATTCAGCAAACTGAACAGATATCTCTTATTACTTACATAGTACAGGAGTACAGAGAAGAGGCAGCTTAAAAATCCACACTACCAAGGTGCCTTCTAGACACACTACATCAAAATATCCTGGGGCAGGGTCCCAAAATGAACATTTTAAACAAGTTCAGTTTGTAATATATACTTACATAGCACTAACTGCTAATGCTCTGAGTACATTATAAATATCAACCCACTTAACCCTCACTGAAATAATTGCAATATTTCCATTTTACTGATGAGGAAACAAAGGTCCAAGAAGGTCTGGCTGTTTGGCCACGGGTCACCCATGTAGAAAGCTGAGGAGTCAGAATTAGGACCTGGGAAGTCCATCCTCTTACAGCCCTTCTATTCTGTCTGCATAGCGCGTTCTATCATCAGGCTTGTTTGGACGCCACAGAGACATTGTCTCCAGTGAGGCCATGAAGCCCCAACAAGACAATGGACCTCTTTGAAGAAACAATCAGGGTTGAGACAGGTTTTTTGTTTCTCTCCATCTGATGAGCATTCCATTCTGTCCAGTCATTCTCAGCTTTGGGAGGAGTGGGGCCCAGAAGCATGTTTCTCACATAAAAATCTGGGCATAAGAGGTTGTCTAGAAAAGTTTTTGCTGTCAGCATTGGATGTCAGGGAATGTGATAACACATCTTGGCATTGGGTTTTCTAACCATCTCTTGGGGAAATGCAAAGCTTCAAGTTAGAGACCCACTTTCCGTTGGAGCCCAGTTAGCTAAGTCACTGGTGAGGAATCCTGCTGATACCAGACTAGTTGAGGGCGGTGTGTAAGACCAGCCCTTCCAACAGCAGCCAAGGGAGCAGTGTGTGCGGTAGAGTTTATCAGCTCCTTCCACAGAAAGTGCTCTGAGGCCTCAGCAGACCTCCGCCCCCACCCCTCACTGAGAGCACGGGATGGCCCCACCAGATGACATGCCTCAGTTACTCTCCAAGGAGGCCTGGGGCCAAACAGGGTTTTCAATTTCCAGATGCTTCTTAATTAAAATAAAGGCCACTCTGTAAGCTGACTTTAAATAGAATGTACAAGTTCACCCTTTTTCCATTACTTTTCATTGAGCAACTGCATGTTTATAACCAATAAATTATGACTTCAGTCACATGGCAGCAAGGAGCATGGAAGGGTTAAGTGACTTATAGAAGGTCACCCTGCCAGAGAAAGGCTCCTTTGTTCCTTCTTCCCCTTTGCTTCTGGGTCTGCCAGCCTGTATTCTACCTTCAGGGGAGACATGACAAGCGTACTAGGCTCACCTCACTCAGAACAACAGAGGAGTGAACACTGATATGACGGCCTTGTCCATCTGGGAAATCACACTCTCCATCTCTGCCCCAAAGTGAATCTCACAAGCTCAGATTTTCTGACTTGGCTCTCCACACTATGGATTCTAACTGTGCTCCCATCCCTTGGGCCACAGACAACTGGAGTGAAGGGGATTGGGACAGTGGTAGAAGAAAGGCCATTTTTGTTTGTATCTAGGTCACAGCTCAAGGAGATGCTTGGGGAGGCCTACAGGAGAACAATCAAACCTCACCACCTCCCGTCTTAGACGTGATTTGTCTAGAACTCCAGCATAGTAAAGGAGGAGGAAGCTAGACAGAGCTTTGCCCAGATAAAATTTTCTTACTCTTTCAGATGATAAGCCAATTCAGCCACAAACTGAGTGCAGAGACAGCAGGGCTGTGAATGGGCTCAGAACAAAACCTGCCAGTCCTAGACATCAGAGTTGGATTGAACTCTCAAGTGGTGAATGACTTGGCTCCCCTGCCTCACACAGATCCGATGTTACTGTTCTCCACTTACTTCACATAGGGCCACTGTGGACCAAATGCTTACATGAGTTATCTGAAGACTCTCTTAGCTAAGCACTGAGGAGCACAATGCTTCCTTGATCATTTTTTTCTTTCCCATATGTTCTCAAACTCCTGTACTATGGGTCTTTTCATGGGAACAGAGCTTTTGCCAAGTTCTTTTTTCCCCAATCTGTGGAAAGATTGAGCCTAATCTGTGTGGCCGTGTATAAAGATAGGAAGAGGAAGAAGTGAGAAATCAATGCAGGAACTCATTTTCTGCTTTGCTTTAGATTCTCTGAAATAGTTTCTTCTATTCTGGAAAACACCAAAGCATTCGTGTGCTCTGTCCTGGACCACATCTACATGAAATCAATACAACCAGTAGGAAAGTAGAAGACCCAGCCAATCACTGAAATAAACACTGTTGGTGTTTATTTTTTGAAAGCTCTAAATTACCCATTTCTGTGTGCCACTGAAACTTGTGGGTCGTGGTGCATGTGATTAAGGTGACGGATGAATGCTCTAAAATCCAAGCTTATTTTTTCTTGGGTCCTGTGGCACTCTGGCTTTCTTTTATGTGGGTTTTCTTGTTTGGATCTCCCCAAAACACACAAACGTGCCCACCATCCCAACACTTACATTTCTTCCTTGAATGGCCTTTTGGATGGGGGCTTTCTTGGCTAGCTCTCCTATTGCTGGAATAAAATGCCCTACTGGGATATTTTTAAAGGAGGAAAGGTCTATCTGGTTCATGGTTCACAGGATTCAGTCCACAACGGGCTAATTCCAAGGCAGGAACATCAGTTACAGAAGAGCATGGCAGAGCAAAGATGTTCACTTCTTGCAGGTTGGAAAGCAGAGCACAAGAAAAGCAAGCAAGATATATACAGTCCAAAGGCATGATCCCAGAGCCCTGCTTCTGGCTGGGCCCCACCTCCTGCCTGCACATTCAGCTATAAACTGATCATACTCATCAGTGCATCTACTGATGAGTATGATGCACCTATGATCCAGTCTATAGGAGTCTTTTAATCCAGTCAAATTGGCACAAGGGCTCTCTTAGTGTTGCAGAGATTGTCTCCATGGTCCTATTTCAAGAGAATATGAGGCACAAAGCTAAGAAAATGAGTTCTAGGATTTGAACTATTTCTCCACAGCATGCCATTCCAAAACTAGAATTTCTGAGGAAGATCCATTACAGCAGATCCCTTTGGGCAAGTTTGGTACCTTCCCATAGCCATTAAATGTGTGAAACACCACAAAGGAGTTATATTAAATGCTTCCCAAGCTGGATATGTTTCACACCTGCAATCCCAGCACTTGGGAGGCTGAGGCAGTAGGATCACTGCAAGTTTGAGGCCAGCCTGGATTACACAGTGAGTGCAAGGCCAGTGAAAACTACGTAGCAAGACCCTATCTCAAGACAAACAAAGAAAAAATTTCTCAAGTGGGCTGTTGTGGCAAGATTGTGGCGTCATGACCAATGTCATGTTTCACTCCTGAAGGGGATTGTAATCATGAGGATACCTAACAAAGGAACAAGAATTCCCTGCCCTGGTTGCATCACTTGCTATCCCCTTACCCAACAGTTTGTGGAGCCCTGGATGTAATCCAGTGAGTCAGGAGAGTTGTGATTAATCTATGGCTGTCAACAGAAACCCTTGAGCCTCCCTTCCTCCCACACACATTTCTTTTCATATCTTCTACCATAAGTTAATTTTCTTCTCTTCTGTATTTGTGCAATAGAGTTTTTGGACCAAATTTCAGGACTTCACATTTCTTTCTGTTATATTTTATTTTGCTAAAACACCAGATCATTTCATTCCATTCAGCTAATTTATACTTCAGAAGGATAAAAAGCTCTTTGCAAGGTCTACTTGGAGGCCTGAATAGTAAACATAACACTGGGCTATCATAACCAAAAAGTTGGGGGCCCAACACAACCAGTATGACACAGGAGTTTCATTCCATGGGGCTAATTTTAATTTTTTTTGGGGGGTAACTGGGAACTGAACTAAGGACCTCATGTTAGACAAGCAGACACTGTCCCTGAGTTAAATCCCCAGCCCTCCATGGGACTAATTTTAAAACAGGAAGCAGAACAATCATATTATGGTTTGGTTCAGTACATTAATGCAGAGAACTTCAGAACATAGTGTAGACCCCATCCTTCTCAGAAAGCTCCCAACTGCTCACCATGTGCTTGAGTTAACTCTGTGAACTTGAAATCTAGCAATGTTTTTGCTACATGGGAATGAGGGGAGGTGTTTTCAGATGCTAAATCCTCGAGACAATGGAGCATCATTGGAAAAGTTTCTTGGGTCCACTTGCTCCTGCTGCAAGCTGTGTGAGCTACAACATCTTATCTTGTTTGCAAGGCAGGACCCAAGCTCTTTTGTAACTTGGTGTTCTGTGGGACAACAGAAAGACCAGCCAAAGAATCTCGGTTCTGGGAGGTCGACTGGAGTAGGTTTTGGAGATGTGCTCAAGGCATCGAGATCAGCCAGCTAGGCAGGCTGCCAAACCTTGCTTATGCCAACACCGCTTACCTCCTCTGCCCAACCCACCCCCAGCCAACCTGCACCCTCAACTGTCCTTGAGGTTTGGTTTTCTAGACCTGAGTGAAAGAGCAGCTGTCTGATTGTAATTTGTTCCTGGAAGTGCTTGCTATGAAGTCTGCAAACATTTTTTTCTGCAAGCATTGGCGTACAAGAGGCGAGCTGTTGAGTTCTGGAAGCCAGGAGGCTGGAGGTAGGAGGGGGCTCTGGAGGCATTCCTCAAGGATGAGGCAGTCAAGGCCCTTTGCCTGCTGGATCTCTGCTGTAAGGTCAGCAGGAAACAGATGCATGGGGACAGTCCCCGTGGTAGAAGAGGACCACCCAGGGGAGTTGAACATTTCAGACCTACTTTTCAGGTGAACATGAGGCTGGTCTAGAGCCTCCCAGGTAGTATGAGCTGAACTACTGCCTTCCTGTGCTCTACAAAAGAAGGTTTCCTCTGCCACTAGGCCCAACTTTGCTTGCACACATGTTTTCCAGAGACAGAGACAAAAATGTGTTTTGCAGGGTGGGGGTGGGGGTAGGGAAACTGGAGTGACAGTTACATTAGCCGTATGTAGGGCCATCCTCATCACCTCGGCATTTCCTGGAGATGGTTACAGCCTCTTGTGAATCCCAGCCAAGGTTCTAGCGAGTTCCAGGGCAAGTCCCATGGCCAAGAGCACACTGGCCTGACTTGGAGGGAGGAACAGGGGGCTTCAGAAAGAGCAGTCAGGTTGCTAAGGTTCCTTATAGCCAGTGCACACCCACCTGCTTAGCCTCAGGCCCACTCCCCTGCTCTCCAGCTTCAGACTGTCCCAAGACTTGGCTACATGGAGTACTCTGCAGCCCCTCTCTCACTGCCCACGAATCTCCCCCTGCCCACAGTGCTCCTTCCCCTGACTTCTCCATCCTAACTCCTACCTGTCCAGCAAGACAACCATCTGCTGTGGCCTCCATTGGAACACCTTCCTTGATCCCATCTCTGAGTTGGTTCTTCTCTAGGTTTTCTCCAGGCACAGAATTTCTCACACTACACAGCAAAAACCCACACTTAGCTGCAGTTTGCCATGCACAAGTCACTGTACTCCTTGCTCCTGTCCTGGAGCACAAAGGTCAGAATGATGGTCTTGGCTTCATCAAGGGATGAAATCCCTGGGAGACCACTTCCAATGGCCAGCACCATTGCCCCTGGGCCTAACTGACTTCTTGTCACCTCGTGTAGCCAGGACTGCTCGCTTGGTTTGGGTTAAGGACAACAAAGTACTTACTTACCATGGGAAGTGGCAGGAGGACTTGGAAGAGCCAGGAGGAACTCTTTCTTAGTCGCAGCTCTTTCTGTCATTAGCCTTCAAGCCTTCATGTAAAGACTCACGCTGGTGTGGAAAAAAGTATGACCATAATGACTGGATTTAATAACACTCCTTTGAGGGCTCTTAGAGGCCCCTTTGTAGAAATAAACAGAAATCCCAGGGAAAAAATCCAAATGAAACATGATGCCAAGGATCCAGAGCACTTATTTAAGTTTGTAATCCAATTCCAGACATAGTGGCTACAGCCGTGTGTGTTGGAATAGGACTTCCTGGACTGGCATCTTGGCCCCATTACTTGATACTGTAGTTATATGGACTTAGGTTTCTTATCTGTAAAATGGGGATAAAAATAACTCTTACCTCATAGGGTTAACAGGGGTATTAAATCACTTTCTAAAAACAGCTCCTGACACATAAGAAATGTTCAAAGATAGCAAATGGGTCTTAGTTCTTATACCAATTAGCTCATGGCCTTAGGCAATTCTCCTATTTTTTTCTTTCTTTCAGTTCTCTCATCTGATAAAAAAAGGGGATTGAATCTGCCTCTGAGAGTCCCTTCCAGTTCTTACTTTTTATAGCAATCTATTTTTCCACCTTAGCTTATATTTTACTTGTCTTTAATTGAAATACAGTTTACAAGCTATGAAAGTGCAAACTGTGTGATGTAGCTTCACACACTCTTGTCTACATACGTAGCTGTATACACAACTGCAGACTCCACTCATATCAAGATCTAGCATGGTTCCCGCAGATCACAGGCTTTCTCTTCCTTCTGAGCAACAGCCCACCTCTCACTCCAAAGTGGCTACTATTCTGTCCTTCATCATCATAAAGTAATCCTGCATTTTTGCACTTTATAAATGGAACAATAAAATCATGTACTATGCTTTGTGTTCAGCTGTTTCCTGCTGTTTTGTCTCCAAGATGTCTTCCTTTGCTGTGTGTATCAAGAGCTTTTTAAAATGATTTAAAATTTCCTTTGTATGGATATATCACAATTTATTCTTTATCTTATTGATGGGCATTTCAACTGTTTGTAGTTTGAGACTATTGTGCACAGTGATACTTTGAACATTTTATATTTGTCTTCTGGTGAACACAGTTCCATATTTCTATTGGATGTATATCAGGAGTGGGATTTCTGGGTCATAGGATAGACATCTGTTTGCAGTTAACAGGTATTGTCAAACCGTTACAAAAATGACTTTATTTTCTACATGGTCTTACTACACAGATCAGACTTGTAGTGATCCTTCCTATTGTTCAGCCTCCTAAGTGCTGGGATTACAGGTGCGTACCACCACACCCAGTCTTAATCGCCAGCTCAGTGCACCCCAGGGGCCGGGCTAGCATGGCAGGCCTGGGATTGAACCCCCAGCCCCTGTATTTGCCTAATCAGGTGCTTTAGTTCGCTGAGCTATCTGGCCAGCCCAAAAGTGACTTCATTAATTTACAGTTTCATCAGCAATAAGTGAGAGTCCCATTTGCTATATACCCTTGCTGGCACTGATAGTTGTGAGTCTCTTATTTTATTGATTTGGGGAGCTGTATTCTTGACTATAGCTTGATCTGTCTGCCATAGACATGGTAACGTGAGTATCATTGCAGTTTGTTTTTACTAGCCAGATGGGGATCTCTGAAAAGGGACCCATCCCTAGCACAGTCTCTGCAGTAGACACTAACATTCAGGCTGAAAAATGTGCAAGGGACACATTTGAAAATTGACCTGGAAGAAAAGCTGTGCTGTATACTATAACATCTTTTAGAAAAAATGTTACTTGGGAGCAAAGGACAAAAACAGCTCCAACCTCAATTCCTAACTTCTGACTGTTTTTGCAAGCCCAAGAATTTCGAATTGAATAAAACTGACCACCCATCAGGCTATCTCTGCTGGAAGCCAGCAGTGTGAATGCTATGTGGTTAGGGATGTAGGGCAGCTTTGAATAGCAGCTTTATGGAGATGTGATTCACCTACATAATACACGCACAGAGTCATGCAACTACCATCATTAGTTCCACCACATTGTCATCACTTCAGAAAGAAATCATGTACCTGTTAAGCAGTCATTCCGAGCCTCCTTTCCCTCTGGTCCTCAGCAACCACTACTTTTCTTGCTGTGTACGTGGGTTTGCCTACTCTGGGCATTTGATGCAAATAAAATCATACATTAAGTGGCCTTTGCAACTGCTTGTTTTCACTTGGTATCATGTTGTCAAGATTCATCTACGTTGTAGTGTGTATCAGTACTTCATTTTTGCTTATGGATAGATAATATTCCGTTGTGTGACTACACCACATTTTGTTTATTTCCTCGCCATCGATGGGCTGTTGAGTTGCTTCCATCTTAAGGCTATTCTGAATAATGCAGCTATGGATAGCTGTGCACAAAATTTTTTTAAGGTGATCTTTTCAAATCTCCTGGAAATTTGTGGGTCATTGGGTAATTCCATGTTTAACTTTTACTTCTTTTTTGGTGGTACTGGGGATCAAACTCTGGATCTTACTCTTGCCAAACTGGAGCTTATGCTGCTGAGCTATATCCATGGGACTCCATGTTTAACTTTTTGAGGACCTAGCAAACTGTTTCAAGGTAATCACATGCTGTTACAATCCTACTGGCTTTGTATGAATGCTCTTAGTTCTCCGCACCCTCAGTTACACTTGGTATTTTCCATTTTTATACATCTATCCTAATGGCCGTGAAGTCGCACCTCATGTTTTGACTTGCATCCCTCTGATGACTGTTAATGCTGAGCACATCTTCATGTGCTTATGAGACATTAGAGTGTCTTCTCTGGAAGACTGTCTTTGCAGGCCCTTTGATCACTTTAATTGGATTATTTTTCCTTTTATTATACAGTTGTGATGTATATATATTCTAGATACAAGTTCTGATCAGATATAAAACTTGCAAAATTTTCTCCCATTCTGTGGGTGGTCTTTTCCACTTTTTCACTTGTGTACTTTGAAGCACAAAAGCTCTTAACTTTGATGGAGTCCCATTTATGTACCTTTATTTTCTTACTTGTACTTTTGCTGTCACATCTGAGAAGCCATCATCTAAAACAAGGTCAGAGAGATTTACACCTATGTTCATTTCTATGAGTTATAGGGCTTTAGATCTTGCAATTAGACCTTTGATATATTTTTGGTTAATTTTGCATATGGTGGGGAATGGTTTGACTTTCTTTCTCTCTAATATGACTATCCAGTTGTCCCGCCACCTTTTGTTAAAAGATTATTCTTTCCCACATTGAATAGTCCTGATATCCTTGTTGAGAGTAAATTGGTCATAAATGTGAGGGTTCATTAACTGACAAAAAAGAATGGTCAGAAGAGGACCACCCATAATAGCCCCAATATGTCAGGCCAGCACACCAGAGGCCTCTTATCCTGTTGCTCACTCTGCAGAAAAAGGGTCACCATCCATGAAAATAGTATTTCCCAATATAAGGTCTGACAACTCAACTTCCAAGCATATCATGTGGGAAATTTATGGATGTTTTGAGAAACAACCTCCCTTTCTCCAAAATGTTACTCCTCAGCAAAGACCCCATTCCTCTTTCTGATCACACAGCCATAAATTTAAGAAAGATCTTCCTTCCTTCCTCTTTAGTTGGGCACAGCATCCTATGTAAACACTCCTCACTATTCACTCTACATTTAAGCTATAGTTACAGTTCCTACTTTCAGACAGGAGGGGTGGCTGAAATCTTTTTTCTCTCAAAGGAAAATGCTTTGCGTTCACCTTCTTTTCCATCACAGAGCGCTATGTTGTGTATTCCGTTTGTCTTCCTTGTGGCAGTGTTGAGAGGTTGGACCTTTAAGAGGTGAGACCTATATGGAAAGGAAGAGTTAATGTTTAATTGTTCATCTGGCATGCCTACATTTGTTAATCTAAGCAACAAATTGGATGATAACAATATGTAATATAACAACCGTTGTTAATTTTCTATTCTTGTTTTGAAATTCTGTACCATTTTTTATCATTTTATGTTGCTTTGTCATTGTGTTTGTTCTGTTGTTTTGGGGTTTTTTTCCTCTTTAAAGTAAAAAAAGAGGTGGGGCCTAGTCACAGGTCCATTTGTCAATGGAGGGTGTGGTCTCAGAAGCTCTCTGTGGCTTCCTGTTGGCAGTATGATCTCTTCCTCCCACATGACCTCCTACTGTTGTCATCTGTCATTAGGCAAAGTAGTGGAGGAAGGCCCTCACCAAAGCCTGAACAATGCCGTTTGTACTTTACGCCTCCAAAACTGAGAGCTAAATGACCCTCTTTAAAAATCTTTTGCCTGTCCAGGGATTTCATTACAGTTACTAAAAATAAGATGGATACACCATCCCAGCGAATAGCCATGGATTTATTCTAGATGTGTCTTTCCCTCTTTGGCTGGAGGAATTCCAGTTGAAACTGATTACTTCAGTTGAAGCTGACTGCTGAGGACACAAAGGACACCTGGCTTCCCACTGGCTTGGGCTCCACCTGGTGATCCTGATCCATGCCGTCCAGAGATTCGCTACGTATTGACAGTATGGTTTTATGACATAGAGGCTTTGGAACCACATGTCTTGGTCTGAGTCCTTGATTTGCATTACGCGTTATGGCAGATGCAGAAATGCGCTGCTGAAATCTCCTGTTAGGAGAGCACCCACTGACCAGCTGTAAGTAGTGTGGATACTTGACAGGCTCCAGCTGCTAGCTTTGTCAGGGTCTGCCTCAGCTTTGGAGCCTAGGTCACGGTGTTCTTAGGGTGGCTTTTAGCCAATGACTGATCAAGGAGGTGATACAGGACCCATTTGCACTACACAGAATACTCCTCTAAAAGGCTGTCTTTGCTCTAGAGCTCCCTGCTGGGCTTAAACTTTGACAGGTCTACCTTGTACTGGGGACTCCTCTCGCTCACTCCTATTTCCTCCCCTTTCCTTTGCAGGTATTATTGCCCAGTAAACCTGTTGCATGCCCAGCTATTGCAATATCTGCTTCCCAAAGAATTTAAAGTGTCTCCTTCAGCCTGCCTCCTATCTTATGAAACAGGCCTAATGGTATAGGATTAGTAGAAGGATTAGAACAAATTAAAATATCTGGCACAAAATAGGCATTCAATTAAAGGGAGTTGTGACTCCTAAAAAATCTATCTTTTGCATTGCTATGTCCTTCCTTTTAAAAGAAATGTAAGTACCCATAATAGCTGAAACCTGGAAATAGTTTCAAGGCCCAGCAACAAATAGAATTAACTAATGATGCACACAACAATTTGAATAAATTTTACCCATAGTATAGAGACCGGACATACAAAGTATGATTTCATTTCTTTGAAGTTTAAGAATGGGTAAAACTAATGGGTAATGGTAGAGATCAACTGACTCAGGTAACCTTTATGAGATATGTTAGTTAGCTATCCCTCACTGTAACAAATACCAGAGATCATCAACTGTTAAAAAAGAGATGTTTATTTGGGTTCACATATTGGCAGCTTTCAACCCATGATCAGTTGGACGTGTTGCGTTTGGACCTGTTGTGAGGCAGCACTTCATGCTGGGAGCACATGGAACCCAGGAAGCAAAGGGCAGGGAAGAGGGGCAAGAACTCCAATATCCCCTTCAAGGACATGTATCCACTGACAAGAAGACCTTGCACTAGGTTGCACCTCTTAAAAATTCTACAACCTTCTCCTTTTGCCAATCTGAGGACTAAATCTTGAACACATTGGCTTTTGTGAGAGCATCTCTGGGCCAAACTATGATGGGTCATCGACCAGGAGCTTGAAGAGGCCTTGTGGGGAACTGAAAATGTTCTCTATCTTGATGTAGACAGTGTTTATGTGGGTACACACACACACACACACACACACACACCCCACCACCACCACCACCACCACCACCATGACGCTTATGCTTAAGGTTAGTGGATGTAATGCACTTTACTGCTATGGCTCTGTTTTTTTAAAGGAAAAAATAGTGAGGCATTTTTATTACTAATTAACATATACAAGTATTTGTCTTAATTCAGAAAATGCAGTGACATAGAAAGGGGAAAATTCTCTGTCACTTCGTCCTCCAAGAATAGCCACCAGAGACACTGTAGACGCCATAGCGCACTGTCCAGTCCTCCTCTTGTTCTTCATCTGTGTGGTCTCTCTGTGGCCCAGAGAAAAAAAGCCCCATCATCCCTGTCACATTCTTGGAAGTAGCCCTTCTAGCCTTTCTTTCTTCCTCCACATAGGCAAGATCTGAAGCTAAATTTCAATGTCCTAATCAACACTTCCCCTCACACTGGTGGGAAGATACCTGACTTTTCCCAGTGCTGAAACAGGCCAGGTTCAGAACAGCTAACCTCTTTTGCTTGATTTTGGTGTGAGTCATGGAAGAAAGATACCTTTCTGTTTCCTGAGATGATCACCAGCTATCTAAGTGACCCTGTAGGAAACATTATCTTCAATTATAATCAGAACTAGGCAGCTGGAACACTGGGGCTTTCTTCCTAGATACCTGGTTCTCAAAGTGCAGCCCCCAGACCTGCAGCAACTGCAGCAGCATCACCTGGGAGCTCATTAGAAGGCAAATTCTCATCCCTAGACTAGACCTGATGCATCGGAAATCCTGAAGTTGGGGGCCAGTGCTCAAGGTTTCACAGCCCCTGGCGGCGACTCAATGTTTGACCACTTCTGTTCTATGGATTTCTAAATTCCCCACTGCCAGAGAAAGCAAGGGATCACTGACTTATATTCTGCTCATGCACTGTAACTGGTGCTCTGTGTCCTTAGTATGACCTAGGGGAATGAGCCAGGTCCATATAACTTCAAAGTGTCTTGTTCTTTCTATCCTGGACCCAAGGAGATGTACTTTTTTTGTGTTAGCTGAACAAAGATAAAATATAGCCCAATGTTTCCCAACACAAAGATTTATTAATTTGTACTAATGACTATTTAAAGGAAAACATAAAAACCAATGTCCTTGTCACATGCTCCTTCTTGAGGGTAAAATGTGGTTATTAGCTGTAAAATCAACAAATTTGTCACCAAAGTGCAGCATTATCTTTCTGGAGGACTCTCCCAGGCAATTTGGGGTCTTAGGACTAGACAGCATCCCCCTCCCCATGAGCAGATGAAGAGGACTCAAGCCTGCAGCCATGTCACATACAGACCAAGACAGCTCAGATGCACGTTCTGGTTTCAGGCTAGGAGCTTTACTGAGACCCAGCCAAGAGAGAGGATGGTGAAGCTGCTCACAGGCCCACAGAATCCCCAGAGCCTTTTCTGACCTGAAGATCCAGCCAGAGTGTATGAGTACCTGTGGTAAAAGAAAGCGTGTGTACGTACATATACCCATAGGTATTTTCATTATAAATGTGTAGCAAATAACTTACAAATGAAAATGTACACATCTTTGTAAATTTTATATGCTCAATAAGATGTGATAGTCAATGTGTGCTGCACTCTCATATCCATAACCAGCCCAAGGTGCTGTGTGGCAATGAACCACTCCATCCTCCCGCCTCAGTGCTCCCCCAACCCAGTGCTCGCCTGGCGTGTATGCCTGTGACAAGGGTATCAGCTGGTATATTGAATTGAACCAATAAGACAGAGAAGAAATGGAAAATGTATGTCTAAATTTCTCTGGTTCACATCAGTGATGCAAGTAAGTTTACTGAATCAGATAGTAAAGTATGGAAAGAAAGTTTCTTCCACTTTTTGTGTTATTTACAATGTAATTGCTATGGAACAACATCATTTTAAGTTTAAGCTATGCTGTTAACGTTCTCTCCACCATTTAAGCTTAGCACAGGGCTGGTCCAATACTTTTTTATAAAGAGCCAGATAGTAAATATTTTAGGCTGTGTGACAACGTACTCTCATTATTTTTCTTTACAACCTTTAAAAATATAAAATGTTCTTAGCTTGTGGGCTGTCCAAAACAGGCTGTGGGTGGAGGTTCTTTGACCCCTGGCCAAAACAATCAGCAAAGCAATAGATTAAGCTCTGATTTGTACCATTTGCCGATTTCTCGCATGCAAGTCCTCCTACAGGGCCGATTTCAAGCTACCAACTTGACATCACTAAATGCACTGCTAGGAAATGATGCATAATAGTAAAGCATTAGGTAGTATTTCTGCCACATAGATAAAACAGGAGGAAGTTGCTTCCAGAGCAAGGGTGATAGTAAAGGGTAATAAAATAATTAAGAAGGGATGAGTTTTGAGTAGTTATCTGCTATGTGTTTGAACTGCTGATGCTTTTAGCTATAAATTTATATTATTAGATTTTTAGTAATGTCCTTTTTTCATAACAAGTTCTCAAAATTAATAATTTGATCTCATGAGTTGATATAAGCACAGCCACTACTTGTATCCACACAAAAATGGGTTTTGTTTTGTGTTTTGAGGGGATGTGAACAAAAAGAGAATCTTCACTCAATTTGCTCTATTCTTCCCTGTAACAGAAAAGATTTACAACAGGATTTCTTTGAAGCTGGCAGTTTCCCTTGCTCTTCTAAAATAGGAAATGATTTTAGATGTTATTTTTACATATTTTCAAAAGGAGGTCTGTCTCTATTCTCAACAGCTTCCTGACCACCTTTTGCTTCCAAATAATGAGAACTATTTAAAGGAAAGAGGAACTACTGTAGTATAGTTTTAAGAAAAGCCTATAGTTTGCTCACAAACTGAGGTAGAGCTGAAATAGCTGACCTTCCTCCCAAGGCTGTGATTTTCCTCTCATCTTCTCAGGTAATGACACTCATTGTACTCATTCATTTATTCATCTACATAAGGCTCTACTACCTGCCATCCAGCTGTCTGAGCCCTGGGGAAACAGCAGAATGCGAGAGAGAGAGAGAGAGAGAGAGAGAGAGAGAGAGAGAGAGAGAGACCCCCCACTGAATCAAGATTACATGAGTCACTATTTCCTTACAGTTTTCCTGAGTTCCTTAAAGGAGATTCTATGACAGGGGCCTGACCTGTTCCAAGGGCTTTAGGATGTGACGTTCAGGATATGATAGCTGAAGAGTAGAAAAGCCAAGCACAGGAGGAGGCAGAAAAAAGCAGAACAGCCTTTCTCCCCCGTGGTGGGAACAGCCTGCCTGAAGCTGGAATATAGCTTGAGTGGTGTGCATACAGTATGCACAAATATGCTGGCATATCTTGGCTATTAAAATATTATAGAGGGGCTTGGGGAACTATCCAAGAAGGCTATGGGGGATGAGAAGGCAAAAATAGTAATAAAAGTTGAGAAACATTGGTCTACATGAAGAACAAAAGAACTAGGCACTTTTGAATCTTTTTATTTTTTTCAGTACCAAGGATTGAACACAGGCTTAGACACTGAGCTATACCCTCTGCCCCTTTCTGTTTTTTGTTTTGAGATGGGGCCTTGCTGAGTCATTAAGTTCCCCAGACAGGGCTCAAACTCGAGGCACCCCACCCCCAACCACCACCTCAGCCTACCAGAGTAGCCTTGCTTTTGGGCTCCCACCTTCTTCCAGCAAGACTGATGACATATCTGCACACTCCAGAGCCTGATATTAAGACAAGGAGTTATAGAGGACTCGTGGTTTGCAACAACTGTAGCATTTCTAAGAAGGTGTTACTCGGCAAGAGTTTGATGTTTGAGTCCTGCCTATCTTGACTTCTGCGGTTCCTCACCCTTAGCTCTAGCATACTCGTGAGCAGTGTTGGCCACCTTCCCCCCGCCCCAGATGGCACAGCCTTTCCTGCTGCCGCCTTTCTGCAGGAGCCCAGCTGCCCTGCAGCCTGCACGAAGACAGGATTGGATGTCCACTTTAGAGTCCTGTGAAGGCTGCTCACCGCCACTCCTCTTGCTGCTGTGGCTTCCAGTTCCCTCTCCATTTCTGGCACCAGAATATATTTCTTTTTCTTTTTCATGTCTACTCTATAGTCAAATGTTTAAAATCACGGTGTGCTTGGTGTGGAGGACGAGCTTCCTAGAGCAGCAGCTCCACCAGCCATAATGAACAGCAATCCCTGAGCACTGTTTTTCTCATTTGGCTGTGGGATCCTTAAGGAAACCCAGGACAAAAGTTAAAATTCCTTCAGGAAAGTGAAATGGTTTGTTTTTGTTTGTTTGTTTGAGACAGGATTTCACCACATTGCCCAGGCTGGCCCTGAACTCCAGGGCTATAGTGATCCTCCTGTCCCAGCTTCCCAGATAGCTAGGACTATAGGCATCCACCATCACACTCAGCTTCGGGGCAGGTTTTATTTGCTTTTACATTCCCTGTGCCTAGCAAGGGACCTGATACACTGCACGTGGGTTTACTGAATTAAGAAATGGAAGACTACGTTATCTACAGCAAGCACTATAAGGGACCAGTTTACTGCCTGGATTCCCTAAGAATTCTCACTGCCACGAAGTGACCCCCACCTCCAACACACCCTTTTGATTTTTATGAGTGAGCTCAGGGCCCACAATAAAGCTTCCAATGAATGAAAAGTAGCTTGAATTCAATTAGTGACCATCTCAAGGGTGACTGGTGCATGTGACCTTTTTTTTTTTTAACCCTGTAAGTAAAATATCAAGAAATGCTATAGATTTTTCAGACTTCTGTTTTTAAAGGACCAGTGCAAAACGATCAGCAGCAGGTAGCTGATGCAATCTGGCAAAGTTAAGTGTATAACTATTTATATAAACACATATATATCAGGCCAGCAGCAGTGTTTATATAAACAGTGGCTCTCCTATAAAGGTAAAGGCCACCCCACCCTCCCGTTCCAGTGACTGAGATACATTTTTCCAGTCCTGGGGGCAAATACAGATGCAGCAAGTTCCTTCTTCCCTTTGGAAATTTGGCAGGCATGGCAGCTCTGTCTCTGTTGTCACATTCTCTTGGGGTTTTATGACTGTGCACACAGCCTGTATGAAGGCTTTGCTGAGGTCACCTTATGACTTGGCAGCCAGCATGGTGTATGATGATTCAGGAAGATCCTGGTGTTTCCCAGATGGGGCCAGATGAGGGCCTGCAATTATTGCCCTCCAGCTGGGAAGTATGTCATGAGGGTGATGAAGTAACTGCGGAGAAAGGGCCATTTAGCTCTGATTTTTCTCTGCTTTTTATTTAAATCCAAAGACTGGGAACACACATAGACACAGAACCAAATTCATATACACACACACTCCACTCCCCAGTTACGTGGGGTGTTCTTTAGGAATCCACATGAGATACCCCGGAGCACATATTGCTCAATCTAATCTCCTGGCCTTTCCCCAGTTAACTTGCCATCTTATCACTGTCCTTTCTTTTGCTCTCCTACTTACCCCCTTATCAGGGCTTTCCATCCTCTAGGCGTTTCCATTAACCCAGATGATCACCTTGGACCTTTGAAAAGGAGGCAAGGACCCTAAATCTGTTTCAATTATGAGCAGCACTGCTGCCTTCTGTCTCTGGCCCCTGAGAAGCGAGCAGCACGCCTCTGGGCCTCAATTCTGAGAAGAGAAAGATTCATGGCGGCTTCCGCACCACTGGCAACACCATGCTGCCTTCAAGGTAGGCATTCTCATTTATAAAAGAGAGCACCGGAATAAATTTTGGGTTTCAGTGCCTGTAATAAGTCTTCTATCCTTCTTTCCCTCTGTATAGTTGCTACCGAGACAGCGAGGACAGAGCGGGACTCTGTATTTAGAGCAACTTGGGTTCAGACTCCAGCTTGAGTAGTCAATAGCTAGGTGACTCTGGGCAAGTCACACACCTTCTGTGGGCTTCTGTTTCTTCATCTATTTACTGGATTCAAAGAATATACCTTTAAAGCACTGGCTGTATAATGGGTCTCTAGAAATAGAAGCAATTCCTGTGATGATTTGAACACTGGCCTCAGCCCTTGACCCTTTGCTTCTCAGCGGAATCAGAGATGCCCGGAGGATACTCTTAGTTAAAGGAAGGATTTGAAAGATCAGGAAAGTATCTTCTCACATTCAGTGAAGTGATAGTTTAGAGACCTGGGCCCTGGGCATGGCACTAGCTCTGGAGGTTCTGCAAGAAACAATGGGGGAGATGACTCTAGCCCTCAGGGTGCCCTAAGCCTTCCCTGTAGACTCCACATGTGGTGGCAATCCAGAGGGGCAAAGAGAACACCATGGCTGGGGAGTTTTCCTAGAGGAGGTGGTGCTGGAGCTGAGACCTAATGGGGCACAATTGAAAGGAATTCTTACAAGACATGGGAGACACGGTAGGCAGGCTGGTCCCACCCGAGTGGAAGGCACGACTGTTATTTCTGTCATACAGATAAGAAAACAGAAGACCAGTTAAACCTAATGAATTCTTCAAGGCCAGTCAGCATGTAACTATCAGAGTGAGATTAAGTAGAGATCTGTTTCTGCCTCACGTTGAGGGCTGCGTTCGCAGCAGGGTGGACCTGCTGAGATGAAGGACCTGAGACAGTTGTTCCAAGGGAGACTGTGGTGCTATAGGAGTCAGCTAGGAGATGGTTGTACTGACTTAGGAGTAAGGCATTGAAGGGCTGATCCAAGCAGAAGCAGGGTGTGGCCAGCGAAGAAATAAGAAGACTATGAAGAATAAGAAGATGAATATGAGAAATATAAGGCATGTCAAAGGTCAGGATGACAGACCTGAGAACTGACTGACCGTAGAGAATGAAGAACAGAGGTGGTGACAGGAGCCGGTCTGGGGAACAGAAATCTGGATGCTGTTACTGCCAGAGATACTAGAAAGATGAGCTCATTTTAAGGTTGCTGTTCATATAAAGCAGGGCCTGGTTGCTTTGATTACTATTGCTACTAAATCTCTTTTTTTTTTTTTTTTTTTTTCTAAATCTCTTTATTAAGTAAAAATACTGTGTTCCATGAGGAAACAGAGAGACAAATTCTGAATATGTGATATTCTACAAGACAACTATTCTGCAAGAGTTTTTGGACTCTTCAGAAAGCCAGTGTCACGTACACATACACACAAGTGGGACCGTGCTCGCTGTTCTAGATTAAAGGAAATAAAGAGACATTAAGCAAATGCAATGCATAAATCTTGATTTTTAATTCTGGGTCTTGAAAAAATATACGAAGGACATTTGGGAGATACTGGGACAATGTGAATATGGATTGAAAGTAGATGATAGATTTTGTTTATGTTCTTAGATGTCATAATGGTGTGTTATTAAGAGGGAGAATCTATTCTTAGGAAAGTCATTTTGAACAATGTAGGACTAGTGGTTGACAATGCTGGCGATTTTTAAGTATTTTGGGTTTTTTTCCATACTTTTATTGAGAAACAAATAGCAATGAGACAATTTCACACCAAATTGGTAGTACAGTTTCAATAATTAACACATTGCATACATTCTTCCTAGTGGTTAATTGCTGTACAAGATGCGGACTTGAGATCCTATTTACAAACACCATTAGAACAAATCCCTCTATTCATTAAGAGATTGTAACTATATATCTATCCTAACCACTTTGAATACACAGATACAAAATGGACATTCATCTGTATCCCTTTTTTGTTAAGTTCCATTATTTGAATATTATAGGT
>NW_004524639.1:1194816-1200962 GCF_000260255.1 Octodon degus
ATTAGAACAAATCCCTCTATTCATTAAGAGAAGGTAACGATATATCTATCCTAACCACTTTGAATACACAGATACAAAACGGACATTCATCTGTATCCCCTTTTTTTGTTAAGTTCCATTATTTGAATATTATAGGGCTGTAAACTCAGCAAAATATTCTAAAAGAGTCCAGTAGCCCATAATAGTATTTTTAAGTATTTTGAAAAAAATATACACACATGTACATGAACACATACACATGTATTGACTGAACTAGTCAACAGAACTAGCCAGCAAATTGATATGTTCATTGTGAAATCTTGAACTTGTGTGCTTATTTCTTCTACTTTTTAGTCTCTTTGTTTGAATTTTTCAAAATAAAAATATGGGAAAAATAATGCATCACAATTGTAAAGAAAGAAAATGAAAACCGTGCAAAAGATATGGAGGGAACCTTCCTACCCAAGACACCAGTACTCCTTCCCAGAAGCAACTACTATTTTTGCTTAGTGGCATTTTATCTGCATTTACGAGCCTGTATGTATTTGTAGAACTTTTGCTGTATGTAGATGGGTTCACGCTACAAATACTTAGCTGCTATACACCGTATCTCTTCTGAAGGCAATCAGGAGAGTAGTTGGTCAATTAATTAGAAACATTTAAAGTACAAGTGCCTGCGTCCCCTAGGGTGAGGCATCTAAGCCTGTCCTGCATGCCATGGGCATCCGGCACTGTGTTGTTGGCTCTGGCCCCTCAGAGGTCCATTAAGCAAGTTTCCACTGTAATGTTGGCAGCTTGCTGGTTTTTTCAGTTAATGAGGCTTCTTGGAGATGACTCCATCTGACCATGAGGAGTCCTGCCTCACTCTCTCAGCAGTTTTTAGGAGGAGTGGCTTTCAGCAGTTCGGTTTCAATCATATCATACTTTGGGTGGCAGTGGTGCATCTGGCTAGAAAACAAAAATTGCCTGGGCTTCCTGAGCTTGTCTGATGGCAAGAATCACTCAAGCAGTTGGCTAACCAGCTCTCCAACTTGGGCAAAGCCACTGAGCAGCTGGAGAAACAGGGCTGGGGCTCCAATAACAAGGCTGCTTGGAGGAGGAGGAGAGTGGAAGTTGCACTAATGGCTCTTGTTAAAGGCCTGAGAATAGATGGAGGAAGGCAAAACACCAGATAAGTGCTGAAGGCCAAGGACACAGCCCACAACTCCCCTAGGAGCTTCTACCCACCACTGCCCTACACAAATGACTGCCTCCTCCTCTAATCCGTGGGGATGGCTTCTCCAAAGAAGGGGCACCTTTGAATAGGGAAACTCTCCCTAACTTCCAGCACCTGAGCAAATTTAAATCTTGTACTCTGACCAAAGACTCCTTCCTGCAAATAGAAAGGGTTGACCGGGGAAATGGGACTACAGAAACCAGATCTGGGATTGAACTGAAATCGCCTGAAAAAACGAAAGCACCAGCACAACTGACCAAAAAATGAGCAGACCTCTGACTGATTGATTGCTTGATTGACTGACTGATTGCAGCTAAATGCAGCACAGCTTGCAAACCTTGGGAGGCTGCATTGCTGCAAGACCAATATTCATGAAGAACCAGAGCTCTTTGGGATCTTGAATATCCACAGACCCATGACGTTGTGTGTTGACTCCCCAAGGGCATCACATCAGGAATCCTAGAAAACCCCAGTGCTGCATCTAACTCATCTTCTGAATTGGGGCCAACAAGAGGGTCAGAAGTCATCTGACAGACTCCCAGTGCTAGAGTGCCCCATTCCTCTGTCAGCCAGTGTGAACTGCAGAAGTACCTCAGAGGGAGAAACAGGATCACCAATCTTTCAAGATCAGCTTTATGCATAAAGTCAAAAGCCAAAGGGAGAAAGGTGCTGTGCTATGTCTGGGTGTAGGCTGGAGGGTGAGTCGGTGGTACAGAGAAGAAGGTGCCAAGGGCCTGGCAATCTGGCCCCTGAGTCACTAGAGGAAATCTTCAGGAATTCCTTAAGGAGGTGAGACATGAGGCCCATGCAGAGACGAAGTCAGCAAGTGCTAGCGGGGTCTAGGCTGGGCCTCTTCCCAGGCACACACTTCCTGTAGTGACTGTGGGCACAGCACTGTGGCCAGAGCCACCAGTTTCCAATTCCGTAACACATTTACCACCATAACCATTCTGTGTTATACTTTGACATTTCAGTGAGCCTGTTAGCCTGGAACCACTTCCATGTGGTTTTTCAGTGGCACAAACTGATGCCTGGGTGGCTCCTTGGTGGAGGCAGCTTGACCGGGATCCAGTCTCATCACTCATTTGTGCAAAGTTGCCTACCGAACCATAGAACACAAATCACAAATTTCACTAGGTTGGCTGCAAATCACAAAATCCTTTAGAAGGATCCCAAAATGTCCCTGAAGAATAGCAGTAAGATTGTCAACCAATGCATCAGAGAATAAAAGTGACATGACAATGCCGCATCAAACTTGGTCTGTGTTGCCCGCCAACTTGATTTTTTTTTTCTGACAAGAGCTTTCAGTTAACCCAGTGCTTCTGGCCTAGGCTTCTGTCACAGTCTGCCTAAATTAGCTAGCTAGTTGCAGCTGGGTCACTGTAACCCAAAAAGGCATAATTAAAATCAGGAAATATACTTGAGCACTTCTGCAATGCTATAAACTCAAGATATGCCAAATTAGGTTGTAAAGATATACAAGCATAAAAGAGGACTTGGGCACAGCACGGTCCTCTGGGACACACACGCACTTGCACATGCATGCACGCACGCACACACACACACGCACACACGCACACACACACCAGTATGAACTGAAAAATGAGAAAAGTATTTGGCTCTAGGTGAGTTTCCTTTCATAAATACTGCAGACAAAGGGACTTGTCTACTAAAGACACTTTGTTTGGGTGTAGGGGGAGTGATCTCTCCAGCCCAAGGGGCCTCAGGCAAGACTTGGCTTGGTGGGTGTCTGGGTGGGTGGGGAGGGTCGTAGGGGAAATGACTGGCAGGTTAAGGGCATGGAGAGGTCAAAGGAAGGAAGTGAGCAGAAGGGATGGAGGACAAGCAACTAGAAAGAGAGGGGAACAGGTACAGAAGAGAGAATGAGACAAGCCAGAGATCTTGGGAATAGCAGGAATGGAGGAGGCAAGCCACTGGCCATTCACTCCCCCATCATGATAGTTATTTCCTGCTTCCCAGCCGTAACTAGGACTTTGGTGGTCTTCCACCAATGAGTCACCCAGCAGTAGACACTTGCTCCCCTCGGCATCAGGCTTGGAACTTCAGTTTTGGACAGTTTGGCAAAAATGCATGTATATTCCATTGCTTTCTAGAACTAAATGTTATGAATACTTTTCTTGAAAATGGTGGTGAAATAGACAAGGAGCTTACTTAGGAAAATGGGTTTTATTCTTTAAATAAGTATTTGTCTCTTAAGGGACTTCTGTGTGCCAAGCGCTGTATTCGGCTCTGGGAACACACCAGTGCATCGGACAGACACAAGCCTTCTTGTGTGAAGGGCTCTGCCTTAATTTAACTCACTGGAGGTGCTCCCAGCAGGAGCACTTTCACTTCCTGAATGATGCTGCTGTGACACAATGCGGTCTCAGGCTCGCAGGCATAAGTCAGGCTGTTTTCTTTCACAACAGAGAAATGTGCATGGACTCGGGATAATGGTTGCTCCCTCCGATGCATCTCCTCTTCCTCTGTGTCCTGCACAGCATTCCTCATGGTTGAATGGGCTGGAAGGCTAGCTTCCAGAGAAGTGAGGGTTCAAGGTATAGGCAGTGGAATGCTAGTAAATGTTTAATAAATGGCTCTCCCAGTGAGGACACAGGACAGTGTGGATTTATAGCATGTGTGGCTTTCTGCAATGTAAATGTCCCCATCAGGGCCACTTTCAGCTTGCCACCATGACATCTGCGGACAAGGAGCTGGGAAGAAACATACAGCCATGCACCATGGTAACGGAGGGAGCTGGGAATTCAAGAGCCTGGATAATGGTGAAAGGCTGCAAGACTATTCAGAAGTGATGAGTTTTGAGGCTGCATTAGGCTTGTCTTGAACATGACTCAACTGTAAGCTTTCATAATTTCGTTTTCACAATGGCTATGTGCAACCAACTGACTCACCAGGTTCGTGCTGAACCATTCGTTCTGACTATTTGGCTGAGTATGGGTTACCTCACTTCTCTCTTAGTATGTTAGGAGCAAGAGAGCCTGGGTAGGCAGGGCCCTGATACTCTCACCCCCTTTCTCACTAGAGCAGCCTCACTTGTATGCATAATGGGGTTTTTTTGCTGCATAATGGGGTTCTGTGTTTGACTGAAGAGTTCCAATATCATTAAAATCCTTTTGAAAAATTAAGTTTATTGGTACATTTTTATACACATAACAAGCACATTCTTCATAAGGAACTTATACCTGTACATGATAGATCTTCATTCTTTTTTCCCGTTCCCCTCCCCTTCCTTAAGCCCCTCTTCCCCTCCTTATTTTCAAAAACTTTGTTTCCATTTTTTCTTGTACTTTTTTTTCCTTTTTCCTTCCCTTCCCTTCTCCCTCTTTCCCTTCCAACTGGAACATTTTCTTCCTACTTCTCAATATCTGTTACCATTTTGGTCCTTATGTACCCTTTCAGTTTCTCCCACCAGAGAAGCAATGTAATATGTAAATATATGTGTCTGATTTATTTCATTTAAATGTATGATGACAAGGTGCACCCATTTACCTAGAAATGTCTCCAGTTTATCCTTCTTCATGACAAAGTAGTACTCCGTTGCATATAAAAACCAAATCTTTTTGTGCATTAAGAAGTGTTTTTGAGGGTCAGGGATATAGCTCAGCAGCATAAATACCTGTCTGGCAAACACAAGGTCCTGAGTTCAATCTCCAGTACCACAAAAAAAATTTTTTAAAGAAAGTAGTTTTGAAAGGCACTGGTATATGTGGCCCTTGAAGCTCCTTTCATCTAGGATGTCTTAAGTTAGCATGTCTTGACATCCTTCCATTTTTGCTTTCATTCCTTTGTCTGTTTTGTCACTCAGGCATCCTATTCTTGCTGTTACCATAGATCCTTCTGTCCTATCACCAAGATCTTTATTTTCACTGGAGAAATAGCTATTATCTGCTGATGGAAAGTAAGATTCTTATCAAGCTTATTTTATCTTTCCACACATGACTCTAGAACACTCACAAGGTCTTATAAAGAAATGAGTGTCTTAAGAGCCAGAATTCCAAGGGTCTGGGTGACTTTACTCACTACCCTTAGAATTATAATACTGTGTGGTCAGACCTGATTTCTTTTTTTTTTTTTTTTTCTTTCTTTTTTTGTGTGCAGGGTCTCACCACACAGCTTTAATTCATAGTGATCCTCCTGTTTTCAGCTTCTCCAGTGCTGGGATTACAGGCTTGTACCACCACGCCCAGACTCAGTCACGGGCTCAGTGCCCCCAGGGGCAGGGCTGGCATGGCATGCAGTACTGGGGATCAAACCTTGGTCCCTACACTTGCCTAAACTTACTTAAGCAGGTGTGTTAGTCTGCTGAGCTATCTCACTGGCCCTTTGATTTCTATTTTTCACTATTCTTCAGTAATTTTGAATTTTGATGGACTACTGGGGTACCCCCAAAGAGCTGCCCAGTAGCATATTTCTCTTTCTCTTTGCACAACATAGCTTTTTGTGTGTGTGTGTTTAAAAAAAAACACTAAAATCTTTCCTAAGCAGATGTTTGGTTGTTCTTCCTCTGAATGCAAACTTTTCAGCCATGGAAATGGTAGAGAGGCCACAAGGGTTATGTGTATGACACAATCCTTTACTGAAGGCAAATTCTCCCTCTGTAGTGTGCCAGAGAAATTATTTTTCCAGGAAAACTAAACAGTAAGCACATGCTTGGATGTTCCTTTCAAGCAAGAGAGGAGCCCTTTCTAGCCCATTAAGGCCAGGCAATTGCCCAAATGATTTGCTTCACTGACTATCATAACGGGGCATGTGGGACAGGACCAGCAGGGACCTAGGCTCTGCTCTCCCCACTGAGCAGACTAGTAGAGCAAAGTTCATAGGCACAGGCTCCCCCTGAAGCCTATAGTCAGAGTGCCTGAAGTTAGGGCCACTTGGGACTCCCCTTAATATACTCTCTCTCTCTCTCTCTCTCTCTCTCTCTCTCTCTCTC